>NC_056767.1:17455000-17572500 GCF_018687715.1 Carya illinoinensis | reverse complement strand
AGGTTACATCGTTTTCCTAGAATGAAGAAAATTTAGCTCATGCTAGAAATGGAATTCAACATAAACGAATTCACCATAATTGTTCTGAGAAGATGGAAAGAAAAGAAACACTGAAAAATCCTCCTTGCAGCCTCAACTCGTCGTCAAAAGCTCAAGGGAACGATTCAACGCTTTTCTCTCGTCCGTGCTCGTGTATGATTCCAACGTACGTGCAATAATTGGAATTCCCTCTCCAAAAATAGATGATTTGAATCCCTCTAGCTATGTTTTTCTCTCCCAAGAAGTGTTCTCCAGTCAAAACTCGCGGCCCTAGAGTGAAAAATTGCTTTTATATCGTGTCAAGGCGGAAAACCTAAAATCTGTCAAAATACGATGTTCGCTTGAGCGGGGTGTCGAGCGCACATCGAGCGTCCGACTCTGTCTGATTTCGCTCGAGCATCCTATTGAGTGCACGTTGAGCGTTCGACTCTGCCTGATTTCGCTCGAGCGACCAATGTCTCCGCTCGAGTGATCTTTATTTTTCAGCAACCCGCTCGAGCTCCCTGTCGAGCGGCAGTCGAGCGTTTGAATCTGCCTAAATTCGCTCGAGCGGCCAAAAGCCTCCGCTCGAGTGAACTTGTGAATTCTGCAATATGAAATTTTGCAAGTCATCAGAAGCCTTAAAATTAAATTTAAAGATGCAAGAATTAAAAGATAGAATGAAACCTTGTTTTGAATACCAAATGATATGAACCTGTGGGAATGGAATCCCTTGAACCCATAATCAATTTGAAAACTCACCCAAGAAAGCCAAAATCAAGCCAATACAAAATCTAGACCCATTAAGGAACTCGTTTCAAGAACCTACATTAAATGAAAATCTAGACCCGTTGAAGAACTTGTGTCAAGAACCTAGATTACGAGGAGGAATGCCACAAAAGTTGTGATTTACCTTTGATAAATTGAAAAGTTCATTAAAAAATAAGAGGAGATAAACCCAGCTCACAATTAATAAAATTCATCAAATTTCTTAAATTTCTTAAAATGAGACTACAAAGTCTTTAAACCAAACCCCAAATAAAACCCTATGCCAAAATTTATCCCCATCTTCCAAAAATAGCCCCAAGTGAATAGTGCCGCTACTACAGTAACGTCGCTGCAGTAACTTAAAAAGCCTCTTGAAACCCTAGTTTGACAAAATAAAACATATGTGAGCCAAGCATCCTCAAGCCCAGTTTTTCTAGACTAATTCATATAACAAATAAAAAGCTATTTTAATGAAATAAACAACTCCTAGGCCTTCCTTCAATAACAATTGGCCCAAGTCATGTCTTCCATAGTGTATCATATGAATGAAAACTGAATCTCTTTCTCTTAAGCCCATCTTGAGTGTTGGGCTCTTGCTAGCTTCATCCCAAGTGAATTGCACGCATCCTTGCATAACTTCCCTGACCTTGCTAGCTCTTGGTCTTGTGATTGTCCCATCTGGAACTTACAAAAGATCTTTAAGACTTGGTTTACCTTGGTATCCATAAGGAGATGAATATATTTCCAAGTTCTCGATTATTGACCTCCCCTCCTAGCGTCTGGAAGGCTGCCTTTATACCTGCCTCTGAGGTCAGTGACCCATGCCTTGAGACCGAGCTGAGGGATGCTCCTTGGCAGTCCTCATTTAATGTGATGTGGCTCTATGGTACAGACAATTAGTGCGGCATGGCCTGATTGAGCCAGCATGTGGAGTCCCATTGAGATTGTGTGCTTTTTCCTCTCTGTTTGAAGAAAAAAGGGAGAGAAGGTCCTGTGCCTTCGGTTAGCCGGACCCAATACCCCAGTCTATGCTTGGCTAGGTGAGGGCCTTCTCGAGTGGGTCGTGGAGAGGTCAAGTGGGCTTTGGCCTTGTTTTGGAAAGGATGCTACTATTAATTGGGTTGGGCTCATGCCCTTGAGAAAATCCCTCCCAACACTAAAAATTACACTACTCTAAGAACATAAACATTGCTGCAAAACTGGAGATAGAATTCCAATTCTTTTCTTCTCTCCAGGCGTAGAAACTACTGTGCAGCTAGCCAGTTGCTTTTTTTTTTTTTTTTTTTTTTTTTTTTTTTTTTTATGGTTTCTTCCTGTTATGTAATATGTACTCACTTGGTCTCATTATAGACCTTAAAAACAAATTCCTTTTCCGTGTGTAATACTGCTATTTTTTTTTTCTTTCTTTTCTCTTCTTCTTTTCCTTCTTTCATGCTAACTTTCTATACTAAGCTTCTCTTCATTGTTTCTTTGCACATCTAGCCTTTGCTTCTCTCTCTCTCTCTCTCTCTCTCTCTCTCTCTCTCTCTCTCTCTCCATTTTATTATTGACTCCATTTAGTTCAACTCTATCTTCTGGTGCACCTCATTGTCATATTAGCCTTACAATTATTTCACACTTCAACTCCCAATCAAGATAAAATTTAATGTTAAGTGAGAAAAATAATTCTTTCAATACTAATAAATTCAAAGGATTAAAACACTATGTAATTTTGATAATGCTTTATCTAATTTATTAAAATTATGTACAATTTGGCTATTATCACCTAGGTGTGCATCATGGACAGTAAAATTGCTTAGCACCTCAACAAGCACCGTGGGAGGCAAAGTGCTCGACATCTTAGCGAGCACCTTGGATGAAACACAATGTTCCTAATCTTGGCAAGTACCATGAAGGAGCATGAACCTCACCCTCTCTCAACTTGTGGAGACGAAAAGTGGTTGCCCCTAAGGCGAGAACCATGGAGAGCCCAAAACTGCTTGTTATCCAACAAGAACTACGGAAAGCAAAATGTTCACTCCTTAAGAAAGCACTATGGAGAGATGCAGGGCAAATGTGCTCGCCCTTCGGTGAGCACCATGGATAGTCTAACTTGCTCCTCACCTAAGCATGAAAGTGGTTGCAACCTTGGCAAGCACCATGTAGGAGCAAGCTTGCGACCTCGCTGGGCATTGTAGAAAGGGAAAGTTCTTGCACCTGGGCAAACACCATGGGGAGCAAAAGTGTTCGCCAACTTGGTGGGACTAGCACTATGGGAGGCAAAGTGCTTGTCACCTCAACGGGCATCGTTGGAATCAAGGTGCTCTCCCTCAAAGCGAGCATCATGGAGAGTAAGCACTTGCCCCTATGGCGAGCACCATGAGGAGTAAAATTTCTTGTCACCTTAGTGAGTGCCATTATAAGGCAAAATACTCATATGTTGAGCCCTTTCCCTAGTCTGAAGGTCTTGGCAAGGTTCTATGGTGCCAAGGGTGCCAGCCAAATAGTCAACACCCAAGGTTTGGTTGAGAATTGACATGCCTGATTCAAATGGAAGTGCACGTGTTGGATACATATATAAATTCATAGTGGAAAAGATAAAGGTTTAGTCGGTAAGCTAGACCTTGTAGTACCAAAAGTCTAAAACACATCATATATGCAACTCATATAGTTTGTTCATTGCCAAATAGGTGGCAAACCGAATACAAGTGGTCGCCCCTTGGCAGGTACTAGGTACAACTCAAAATGATGCATGGCTCCTATGATAGAGACAAGCCTCCGTCTTTAGGGTTCAAAAAGGTTTCGCGCTTATTCCTTAGGCATCAATTTTGGTTCTAAATCTGCAACAAAATATGTGGTTTTGAGAATGAAACCATGGGTAGATTTGGTAGCTAAAGATTGTTAATGAGAGATCATGCTCTTGAAGATGCAAGAAACAATTTCATGTAAATAGGAAAAAACACACATACATATGCTTGGTGAGGAATCACCCTTTCTAGCAGATACATGGATCCATAAACACAGTGATGAATCACCCTCTTATTGAAATAGAAATACATAAAAGCATCGCAAAGAATCACCCTCTAAGTGATTACCCTCTTAAGCAAGGTGTTGCGACTAAACTTTGACTCAAATTAATGAATCAAGAATCTAGTGCAGTTTTACCTGCAAGTATACAGGCGTTGTAGTATCTTACAGGATCGAATCCACAAGGAAAGGTTACTTAAAATTAAACTTGTTGAAAAATGTGAAAAACTTCACAAAAAGAAAATAAGAGGATGATATGTACAATGGATGGAAAAGTGCAATGAAAATCAAAATTTACTGGTCGTGAACCAAATTCATGTTTGTTTGTTGGATTTAAGTGCAGCGATGAAATGTAAGGAATTAAAATGCAAGAAAGTAAATTAAAATTGCTGAAATTAATAGACTGAAATTTAAAGGAGAAAGAAAAATAAATGACATTAATTTAAATAGAGGAATCAAAGGTGCAAGGAAAAATAAATGACAGTAATGTAAATAGACATAAATTAAAGGTGAAAGGAAAAATAAAAGAGCATGAAGAAAAATAAACTTGTAAACTCCAAACGATGAACACAAACTAGAGAACGGAAAAAGAAAGGCTCAATGCTACAACCGAAAGAATAAAAACTAAATATGAGAAGTAAAACAAGTAAACAATTAAACAAAAATGAAAGTGAAACAAGTAAACAAAAACTAAAACTTTACGTGGTGCTACTACTAGATTCTAAACAGAAAATAAAACACGAAAACAAGAACTTCAAACTGAAACTCCCCCTCCCTCCCTCTGAAAGCCGAATGAGATAACAAAGAAACAGAAAAAAAACAACTTCACTCTGCTGTCCCGAATAAGAATACAAAGCAAACAGAAAATAAACAACTTCACTCTGCTGTCCCGAAGGAGAATACAAAGCAAACACAACAAGTTCAACTCCTGCTAAACTCCTACTGCTATCCCCCCAGCTGGTCTCACTCCAGCTCAAGTGGAAGTCCCCAGCACCTGCTGCCCCAACGAAAATTAATACCCTCTACTCCTCCCCGAAGGACTATCCATCCGAATGAATAAAAAAAACAGCACCCCTTCAACTCATTTGTGCCTCCGTATTCAAAGCAAAGCCAACCCCAACAAGAATACCCCCCAGCCGTCCCTCTCCACTCAAGGTAAGCATCATTCGGTCTCTCCACTCAAGAGTAAAGCAAGAAGTCCATCATCAAAGCAAAAGCAAGCTCCACCCAAGCACCACCAGCCGTCGCTCTCCACTCAAGGGAATCATCATTCGGTCTCCACTCAAGGTAAAAGCCACCTTCCAATCTCGGCTGCACCATCCAAAAGCAAAAGCAAGAACCCCCCTCTCCCCACTCACTCCGTCCAAAAGCAAAGCAAGGCTCTCGGGACCACTCACTCACTCCTCACTCACTCCGTCCCTCTCCACTCAAGATTCCTCCACTCAAGCTCCCCCACTTATCACTTCTTTTCTTTAATGAGAGGGTCCACGTTCAGCACACTCACATTCCCTTCTCACTTTTTCTTCACACCGGTGCACTTCTTCCTCTTTCCTTCATGTGCTTCTCTCAACTCACAGCCGATAGCCCCACATTCCACCTCTTCCACTTGCCTCTTGAAGAATAAATTATTCTCCAATCTTGCCATTCTCACATGCATTGAATAGTCTCTTTTCCTTTCTATTCTAATCATGCACCGATCGGCTTGTTGAGTGCTGCATGTGGCCCATGGTGTGAGTGGATGCATCGTCCTGCTTGGTGTTTGGCATGTGCTTGGTCTAGGTTGCTGCACTTTGTGATGCTTTTCTGCATGTGCTGTGTCCAAAATGGTCTCCGAAGCCTCATTCTCTTATTCAATTTCTCTATCTCTTTCAATTTCAGATATCTTTCCGTCCTTTCCGGCTATAGTCTTCTCCAAAGTCTCAACAACCGAAGCCTTCTTTGCAACTTCTTCCCTCAACCCATTCATCGTTGCTTCAAGCTGAGAAACCTCAATGACAATCTCATAATTCCTCTGCTCCATCTATTTGATGCGGAGTAAACTCTAGCTCTATCTCAAAATCAGCATCATTATCTTCATCTTCATCATCAAAATTTTCGTTCTCTTGATTTGGCTGATCATCACCATCTCCACCATGTAGAACAGAAGCAAGAAATCGTCAACAGTTCCAATTGGATTTATTTGAACTGAAAATAAAAATAACACTAAAAAAAAAAATAAATTAAAAGAAAAATAGATTATCACAAATAAACTATATATGTGAGGAAATATTGTCCCATTAAATAATAGTTATAAAATTAAGCATAAACTCATGCTTTTAATCAATTTAAATCATAACTCATATTTATGCTTATTAACTATTTTTCCATCTAAAACCAATAATAATGTCATGATGAATTTAAAATACATTGGTTTTAAATAACTAAAATATGCAATATTTCAGCTCAATCACAAGGTATCATTCATAGTACAATTAATACTATGGTGAGGAATCACCCTCTCTCCAGTAGATCAAATCCATAACTTCATATTGGTTCCAGAGGTACAATCATTATCACACAAACATTCATCGTTTGTTGATTGAATAAGGGATGAGCCGCTCCATCGTCAGACTTAGGGAAATCCCCTCTACTCGTCTAACCTGGTACAAGTAAAATTGCTTGGACCCCAACGCAGGTCGACTCCCACACAAAGATCATATGTTGCATCAAGGAAATGTCTACTTGGCCAACCAACTTGAAGACATTGTATTTGGTCTCACATGATAGTCACGATGTAAGATCCCCTGGCACATCACATGTTGGTGTTCTCGAGTTGGTTGGTTGGGTAGAAGCATCCCTGGTGCAATAGGTATCTTTCTTTGATGAACAATTGTCTATGTGACGAATATTTATGTGATAAGCATCTGTGAGGTAGAAGAATGTTGCTGGGGCTAAAATAGGCCAAATACTAGTTTCTATGAGTTCTATATTTATATTGAAGACTAATTATTCTCGTTATACCAATACTAATGTGTTCATGTATTATGCATAAGAGTAAAGGGCAACGTCCTTAGAGGGTGATTTCTCGCCATGCTTATATATGTATATGAGTATTCTGAGAGGGTGATTCCTTGCCATACAAGTACGTGTTTATCCAATCTTTCATGAAAGTGTTTATAGCATCTTAGATAGCATTATCTCTCATTAGTAGTCTTTATAGTCGCCTAATCTACCAATGATTCATTCTTAAGACCATAGATTTAGATTGAAATCTACATCCTAGCAAGACACCCAAGGAGGAAGATTCAAACCCACCCAATGATATGAACTCCAATCGACTCGCTTTGAGACCCAACAACAATATTGGAAAAACAAACTCAATTATTCTAGATTAATTCCTATAACTAATAAAATAAGCTCTTTAATAAAATAAACAACTCCAAGGCCTTCAATAACAATAGGCCCAAGTCATGTCTTCCATAGCTTGTTGAATCACATGAATGAAACTAGATTTTCTTCCTTTAAGCCCATCTTGAATGTTGGGCTCTTGCTAGCTTCATCCCAATTCAATTGCACCAATCCTTACGTTGCTTCCTTGATCTTCTTGGCCCTTGATCTTGTAATTGATCTTTAAGACTTGGTCTGCCTTGGGGGCCATCATTCCCCCTCTTCTCAAAAGGATTCAACTTCGAATCTCTACCTAGATCAAATGAAAAAAGATCAGAAACATTGAAAGTAGTAGAAATATGGTACTTACCTAGAAGATCCAGTTGATATGAATTATCATTAATTTTCTCAAGAATGTGAAGAGGTTTATCCAAGCCATTTTTGTCATTAACAAGTAAAAACATCAATGCCAAAGGAGTAAGTGGATCAAAACCATATACAATTTCAAGATGAGAATAAAAAAATGGTAGTTTGCATGGTCCTATTATATGCAAACTCTAACAAGGGCAAATGATATTCCCGCAAACGTTCATGCAACAAGTCAAAGAAAAGCAAATGATACTCCCATAGACGTTCATGAATCACATGTAAAGTCTTCTGACTCGTGGTCGAATGTGCTTCCAAGTGTAGAAGTGTCAAGTTGTATCAAGGATAAGTCCAGGATCGTATTCCATAGGGACAATGGGTTATCAAAGCGAATAAGAGATTTGTGAGTAACAAATGAATCAAGTATGAGAGATGAAAATAAAATCCAAATGCAATGCAAGAAGATAATTGAAGTTGAAATTAGAGTTTCTAAAACAAACAAATTAACGAACACTTGGGTTGGGTATGAGACCCTCTTTATTTCGGATTCTAGATAATTTTCTCGATTAACAATCCAGTCAAGGCATTGATAAACGGAAGATAAAAAGTTATGCTCAAGCTTTGCAATATTTTTTTTCTAAGGGATTCTCTACTTTACTAGCCAAATATACATTAACAATCAATCGAGAGAAGCCTTGATAATTTTCAAGCTTTTGTTGTGCCTTACGTCAACAACAAAACAAGAGCAAGAGCCACAATCTACTTTCAATTCAAATCCGACTAGTAATATAGAGTAATCATCATTTATCGACAAAATATTGCACTATACTAGAATCCAAAACAAATCAAGCTTCATCCCACAACCCAAGTTTCAAAAATTAGCTACACATGATAATTCTAACAACAAAGATTAGTCTAAGTAAAGCCATAACAAAAACTGAGAAGAAATAAAAATAAATAAATAAAACCACAAGCTCCACGCCAACTCAACTAAGAACTTAGGAAAGAAAACTGGGCAACTAAAAAAAAAATAATAAAACTGAAAATGAGTCCTCTGAAATAACAACTGAAAAACACTACAACGTAAAGCAAAAAAATGAAACCAGCGCCGCAAGGCCACCGTCTCCCCTGTGTCTCTAAAGGAACGGTTCCGAACATGAGACTTCTGGAACCCGACGCCCCATCGTTCGTACCCGGCCATGGCTGTCACCTTGATTCCCATATCCTTAAAAGGCCTTTTCTCTTCGACGTTCTATTCTATTGTTCTACATGGATTTAAAATGGTCAAAGGGTCTCCTAACCTAATAGATCTCATTCAAAGCATTCATAGGTCTCACGGAATTCACCTTGTGCTGCTTTCCCTCTCTTGGAGTGGAGCTCTCAGTTGATGAGAACCGGCCTTGGAGCGAAAGTAGCCCTATGTTCGGATCTGACAATACCATACCATAATCAAAAGGTACAACGGCCCGAGCGACCAGACTTAACATAAATGTAGCCACTGGAGCCATTCTAAAAAGGGAGAAATTAGCACTACTTGGTGAAATAGGTTCTTTTAGAATCAATTTCAAACCATCTGCTAGAGGTTGTAACAATCCGAACGATCCCACTACATCAGGACCCTTTCGACGTTGCACAAAAGCCATTACTTTACGTTCAGCTAGCACTAAAAAGGCTACTCCTAGTAGAAGTGGTAGAATTATTCCAAGTATTTCCGCTGGAACAGCTACGGTACAGTCTGACCCTCCCTTGCTGCATCAGTAAGATACAACAAGCAACAACTAATGTAATGCTATTTTTATATATATGTATGCAGGCTAGGCCTTTTCTTTCGTATCGAGAAAGCCGCTTCAGAAAAGAAAGCGGAGGTTGCTATGGATGTCTTTGATTGGATGGAGACAGATATATATAGAAAGTGTGCAGTGAGGGATCTTTATAGGTAGCCAGTCTTTACTTAACTCGGCCCAAACAATGCCCAAAGACTCCCATGCCTTTCTTGGTCAACCTTGGCACAGCCTTTGTCTCCCTTATAAGGAAGGGGGTCTTGGATTCAGGGATGTCGAAGCTTGGAACCGTGCTGCCATGGTGAAACACATATGGCATTTACGCACGGATAGCGACCATTCCATTTGGTCTAGCTGGGTTAGAAATTACCTTATTAAGAATAGGAATTTCTGGACGCTGAGGGCTCCTGGTGAGTGTTCCTGGACCTGGAGGAAATTACTGAAATTAAGACTTCTTGTTCATGATGAATTCAGTTTAAGTGGCAGTAGGGTTACCAGGAAAAGGACCCCTAAAGGCCTCTTCTCTACTAAGAGTGCTTGGGATCTTTTCAGGCACAAAGAGCCTCCTGTCCCATGGCATAGGTATTTGACTTTAACATTTTCATTAACGCCTCCCGCTTGTAGACAGACAGAAAGCAGAAAGAAAGCTCGAGGTGCTGACCCGCAGCGAGGCAGGCCCGTCTATCCCGATCGGGATGATAAGGACTTGTCCTTACTTGAATTAAGACTTGAATGAAGCAGAAACCCGGGGGAAATCTTGAATCAGTGAATACTTAGCCAGGAATGCTCGATCCGGACAAGAGGGCAGGGGCGCTGTCCTCTATTGTTGAAGCTCAGTTCAGTAAGACAATCGGGTTTACCAAGCTTCGAGGAAACTACTTACTCATTTATGCCTGGACGTAGGAAGAGCTTGTGAAAAAAAAGAAAACAGCCAAAAGAACAATGAAACCCGAGAGGAAGAGAGGGCCTTCCGTTCGTCTGAAATCTTAAACTAAAGACTAGTAAAATAATAAAAACGAGAGAGTTCTGAAATGAAAAAAAAAAAAAAGAAACTAAAACAAAAGATTCCCAAAAAAAAGGAAACGAAAAAGTAAGTAAATTAAATGCTGAATTGAACGGAAAGAAAGAAGACTGGTGCTGAACGAAATAAAGAAAAAAAATAAGCAATTGCTAAACGAAAAGAAAAGTAAAAGCCGCCTGGTTCTCAACGAAAAGAAACGACTAAGCAAAACTGAACTCTCCAATGCTGAAAATGAAAAGTAAAGTCAATGAAAACTTAATGCACTCTAAAGTAAACGACAAAAAAAAGAAACAGCAAGAAAATTAACTGCAGCGTAGCGTCTGAAAACAAAAGAAAGAAAATAACATGAAGCACTCTACTCCGGTCTGCTACTAAACAAAAAGAAAGAAAAAAAAAGGTCTCCTCTGCTGTAGTCGACTCCCCCCGAACGAACATGAAATGAAGCAGCAAGAAAGATAAATAAACTGCCCAGCATTCTGCTGTAGCCGAGCGTCTGAAAACAAAAGAAAGAAAATAACATGAAGCACTCTACTCCGGTCTGCTACTAAACAAAAAGAAAGAAAAAGAAAGGTCTCCTCTGCTGTAGCCGAATGTTTTTACGTGAAAACAGAGTGTAAAAACTATCTGCTGCTGTCTTCAACGTGCTGCCTCATATATGCCAGTGTGATCTTCTGTCAAAGTTGAGGGTCAGCTGCTTTTTTTTTTCTTCTACTGACCTGCTGCATGTGTGCTGTCCACTGCATGTCTGCATGTGCTGGTTTGTTTGAGTGCTGTCCGCTGCATGTCTGCATGTACTGGTTTGTTTGAGTGCTGTCTGAATGATGCAACATGTGTGCTGTCCATGTGGTCTTCTTTCTTTTGCTGTAGTAGCCGTTCCTCTGCTGCTCAATGTGATATGCTCCAGCATGCCGAGTGTGTGCTGTCCATGTGGTGCCCGAGTGAGTTTTCTGCTTTAGCTGTCCAAAGGTCTGCATGTGTGAGTGTTCTGCTGTCCGAGTGATCTTCTTTCTGCTGCTTGGTGTAGTAGCTACTGCACATGTGATTTTTCTGCAAGTGCTGTGTGAGTATTAGTGCTGTCCGAATGATGCTCTGCTGCTTTTAGCATGTGTGAGTTTTGTCCGAATGATCTTCTTTCTGCTGCTTGGTGTAGTAGCTGCTGCTCATGTGAGTTTTCTGCTTCCGAGTGATCTCTTTGCTGCACGTTCATCTACTCTAAAAAGAAGAACAAATTTGCTGTCCTGCATGTGTGCATTTTTCTGCATGTGTATTGCCCAAACTACCCTTGTTATGAGAGGAATAAAAATGGAATATTTATTGTCATGTGAAGTAATTGTATTCTAAATCTTTTTAAGCACAAAAATACCAGAATTTATCAATTGACTCAAGTATTGTGATCTATTGCATAATTAAGTACTTAAATCATCTTTTTATTAAACAATTTATTCACTTAAGTAACTTAATCATGCAGTTTTAGCGCTTCATCACACCTTACGCCAAAATGACAATTCCAATTATATGCAACCTCAATGAATGCCAAATGATACTGCCACAAATGTTCATGCAACACGTCAATGAATGGCAAGTGATACGTGCAAAAGTGCTCATATAGCATGTCTAAAATCTTCAGCACACCCAAGTTATCCAATAAACTACCTTCATGTCTATCACAGACAAGCAACTCACGAATAAAACTAGTAGGCACACAAAGGCTTTTCTCTTTAAACAAGTACCAATCTAGTTTATAGAACTTACCAAACGATGCTTCCTCACATGTTCCATACACACTAGGAAATTCATCATCATTAGCATGCAATTTCTTTTCATATTCAAATCTCATTAACTTTGCATGTAAATTAAAGATAAGGACATACCTTTTTGCTAATGTAGGAACTACAAAATTTTCCTCACCATGTGTGTATGTGATTACATGAGGAAAAGTCTCAAGACAGTCCTCCCACTTAGCATGCATTTTAGTTAACAACTTACCTTGTTCCTTCAAGTGTGTCAAGGACTCATGTTCTTCAAAGAGAGGTCGGTTAATAATTGTCGCACCCGGCACAAAATCAATGTAATGCTCTATCTCTCTAATAGGTGGCAATCCATTAAACACACCACTAGGAATCATGAACTCATAACCCTGCAACAAAGAGACAACAACACTAGGCAAAGGTTTGTCAAGTTTATTAGTAGTAAAATTTTCCTTAGCATCAAAACTCATTTCTCTCTTTATTTTTCTCTCACTTTCTTCACTCTTGCTTTTCTTTTCACTCTCTTTTTTTCTTGAAGTTTCAACCTTACCCTCATTTCTTTTCTCTCTTTCTCATTTTCGGTCTCACTATTTTTTCTTCCCCAATCTCACTCCCACTCTTTCTTTTTTGCTCAATCTCTTTTTCACTCTTTCTTTTCTTTTATCAAACTTAGTTTCTGTATTCCTTTTTTGATCAACCTCACTTTCACTCTTTCTTTTTTGATCAAGCTTACTTTTCAACTTCAGTTGGTCCTTATGGACCTGTTTCGTGGTTAAAGGAGCAAGTTTGATTTTTTTACCATCCTTTACAAAGTTGTATATATTTGTGACCCCATCATGGATTACCCTTCTATCATACTGCCATGGCCTCCCTAACAAAATATGGCTAGCATGTATAGGCACTACATCACAAAGCACCTCATCCTTGTACTTTCCAATTGAAAAAGATACTAACACTTGCTTATTTACCCTAATCTCCTCACAATCATTCAACCACTGTAACTTGTATGGTCTAGGGTGTTACAAAGTCGGTAAATTCAATTTCTTAACTAAAGTAGTGCTAACAACATTAGTACAACTTCCTCTATCAATGATCATATTACATACATTGCTATTAATGTGGCATCTAGTATGGAAAATGTTCTCTCTCTGCTGCTTTGTATCATCTATATTACTTTGTGTATTGAGAGCATGCCTGACGACAAGAGACTCACCATACTCTTCATACTCATATCCATTCTCAATACTAAGCTCACTTCTCCTCCTATCTCTCCCACTTTGCAGATTTCTAATCAATGCATCTCGTTGATCAATCCTATCCCTCACTTCCCCCAACATCAAATCTAACCTTTCAAACTTTTGTTGCATGGATTACAACACAAAGAATGAGTTGTCTGCCACCCCCTTCAGTGTTGAGTTACAATTATGAGACATCGTAATGTCTTGCACAAAAAAAAATGTTAGTAGTAAAAACCTCACACACTCTCTTACGTGTTTACGCTCGAATAATGACACTCCACTCATGTTCCACTCTTAATTAACTTTTTGCCGATAATGATATCACACTCTTTAAGAACTAATTGAACTCAATCAAGATAATACAATCTTGTTTTTATCCCAACTAGTATTTAGGTCCAAGAAACAAGAATAAAAGAAAACACAGAAAGAATAAAATGACACGAGACTCAATGAAATGATATGAGGGAAAGAGTAATCACAAGACAAGATACCAACTATAATGATATGTATTTAGCCCCATTGATGATAACTTTCAATCCATTTTTTTTTTCTCTATACTCTTTTTTTTTTTCCAATTTTTTTTTTGAAATTTTCTTTTCCTTTCCTTTCTTTTCTTTTCTCATCAATTCAGTCGTAAACAAATTTTTCAATTGTGAAAATCAAACAATTGAATTCAACACATAAGAAGCATTTATAGGAATTTGAAGGGAATCAATGAAATCCTAAGATGATGAAGAACACGGAAGCCTTAATAAGATGGAATTTTGGCCAACACAAAAACTCTAGATGGCAAGTGAGTGAATTGATTGACAAGCAACAGATGTCGTGGAACAGGTCATTATTGAGGGAGGTCCTATCGGTGGAGGAAGCCGAGGTTGTCAGCAAGATCCCATTAAGCTTGAGAAGGAGCCCTGACCAACTTATATGGAGACTCACAAAGAATGGACTCTTCACAGTCAAGAGTGCTTATCATCTTCTAGGGGAGATGGAGGTGTGCTTAAAGGGGCAAGCATCCAGCAGAACAAAGAGTACTGATTTCTGGCACAGGCTGTGGAAATTGGGTGTGCCAAATGCTACCAAAATGCTACTCTGGAGAGCTTCTCATGAGTCACTGCCCACAAACCAGAACCTATACAAGAGAAGGATAAGGGAGTCAGCTTTGTGTCCCATATGCACCAGGGATTCAGAGTCGACTACACATGCCTTATGGTCATGTCCCTCAGCTCAAGATGCATGGGGACTTAGCTCGAGAAAACTTCAGAAGGAGAGGGTGGTTGAGTCTCCATTCTCCAGCATAGTGGACCACATGTTTTCAGTACTGGACGAAAATGATATGCCCATCTTCGCATCCATAGTTCACCAATTATGGAGGAGAAGGAATTTATATGTATTTGAGGGCAGGTATGAGGCCCCTGAGACAGTGGTAAGTACTGCCACCAAGCTGGCACTCGACTACAAGGAAGCAAACAACACCCAAGTGAGTAGGGACAAACCAGCTACACCATCTGTCCGAAGTTGGTCAGCTCCTCCTCTACATATTTTCAAGGCAAATTGGGATGCATCGGTAGATAAAGCACAGTGCAAGGTTGGGATAGGGGTGGTGATCAGAGACTGGAATGGGTTTATAGTTGCCACCCTTAGATCACAAAGGGACCTGCCCCCTGACCCGTTGTTAGCTGAATCTTTTGCTGCTTTGAAAGCTGTCATCCTGTGTAACCAACTGAATCTGCAGGATGTTCTACTCGAGGGGGACTCACTTGGTGTGGTTCAACAGATCAGGGGTGAAGAGCTGAATTGGAGCTGCGCAGGAATGTTTATTCAGGACACCAGATCCTTGCTTAAGTCTATGAAAAGTTGGTCTGTTTTGCACGTGTCTAGGATATGTAATAGTGTTGCCCATTGTTTAGCTAAGGATGCACTTAAACTCTCTGAGGAGAGCATCAGTTTGGAGGGAATCCCCTCTTGTATCCAACATTTGCTAATCTAATTGAATTCCACTTTCAAAAAAAAAAAGATAATCTCAACAACCTCAAGATGGTGTAATTTGGCCAAACAAACCCTAGGATAGCCAATTTAGTCAAACCCTAGAAAATAATGAGAAATTCGCAGTCCCTTTTTTTTTTTGCAACCCTAGAACAATGAAGCCCTAGAATAAAATATGCAATAAAGAAAATATAGAATCAGACCTGATTAGAAACCGAGCTCTGAATACCAAATTATGTGAACCCTAATCGACTCGCTTTGAGACCCAACACCAATATTGGAAAAGCAAACCCAAGAAAGCCAAAATCAAGTCAATGAATGAAAAATCTAGACCCGTTGAGAACTCGTTTCAAGAACCTAGATTATATTAAAATCTAGACATGTTGAAGAACCTGTCTTAAGAAGCCGGATTACAAGGAGGAACGTTACAAAGGTTACAAAGGTTGTGATTTACCTTTGATAAGTTCAAAAGTTCAAGAAGAACAAGAGGAGATAACTCAACTCACAATGAAAATTCAATATTGTCTAACCTGCTCAAATGAGACTACAAGTGGTTTAAATAACAATCCCCCAAAACCCTACTTGAATAGTACCGTGGGTATTGTAGCGTGAATAGTGCCACATTACAGTAACTTCTAAAATCCTAATTCAAATAAAATAGTAACTTTTCAAATAAGCCCTTGGCCAAAATACAAGGCCTTCCCAAAAATCCTCGTTCATTAGAATTAAAACATATGTGTGGGTAGGCATTCCCCAAGCCCAATTATTTTAGATTAATTTCTATAACTAATAAAATAAGTCATTTTAATAAAATAAACAACTCCAAGATAGGCCCAAGTCATATCTTTCATACCTTGTTGAATCACATGAATGAAACTTGATTTTCTTCCTTTAAGCTCATCTTGAATGTTGTGCTCTTGCTAGCTTCATCCCAATTAGATTGCACCAATCCTTGTGTTGCTTCCTTGATATTTTTGACTCTTGATCTTGTAATTGATCTTTAAGACTTGGTTCACCTTGGGGCCCATCACCCGAGTACTAAGTATGGAGACTAGTAGCCATTGTAGTTATTTGTACCTTCCATTAGAATCAATATAATATTAAGTTGGGTGAATACTTTGTGATGCCCTTAGACCCCGTTTAGGATTGAAGTGTTGGAACATGTAATTCAAGGTCACATACCTCTCGTTTATAATAGCTAACATGCAATGCACCTAGCATGTTTATAATAATATGCAATAATCGTAGCGGAAAAAATTCATTTCTAGTAAAGTTTGAGCAACTAAATATGGTACCAAAATAAAATATCTATTAATCCCAAAATAACTGTTTCAAAAGATCTCCAAATACATAAATAATGAGGATTTTAAACCACAAACCCTATTGCCAAAAGTACCATTAAAAAGAAATGCCCTCTTCTAAGACATGGGACATAGAAAGTTGCAACTTAAAACCTTTCAAGACCTCTGGAGCTTGTGATACAAATCCCCATGCCTAATTACATGGTTGTTCGCATAATCAAAATGATTCTCAATGGTGAGCGCTTCTTCAAGCTTAGGAATCCAATGAGATGTGTAATCTTTATTTAGGATATCCTGAATCTCCTGGGGAGCAGTAAGGTGGCTTCTAAATAAGAAATGGCTATATGGTAACAAGCTTCTATAGTGTACTTATCCTCAATCAAGTTAGGTAGTTCATCCATCTTGTGGATTTTTCTTGAGTCTTATTACAACTTCTACCATTTCGAGGGGAATGGTAGTAGAAATTACCATGGTATCTAGAAATATTAGCAAGTCAACAAAAAATATACACAAAGATAATATAATCATTATAAGGTAAACCACGAGTATGAATGCATGTGAGTAGGAACATGTACTTAGACCAAAAACATATTTTTGTCCCATATGTAGTCTTCTTAAAAAATTACTGATCTTGTAACCATGTATCAGAGTAGCAATGTAAACATGTAGCAAAATATCATCTTTCTATTTCTTATAAAAGCTTAAGAAAACTTATTCCATATAATGGTATGGGTGGACAGCTCATGGCCACCTATAGGAACCGTGGGCTTCCTTCTAGTTACTACATCACTTTGCCAGCCCTTTTGATCGGGTGTGAGTATGTCAAAGTCCATATGATATGACAATTTGCAATTAGTATTCACTGCATTTTACAATGTGTTGCACCCACTAGAGTTGAGTGCGGCTACTTCACTTTGGAACTTTTTAAAAAGAACCCATTTCAAATTCGTTAACTATACTTTATCAACCCAAGGGTTACCACTCCAATTTAAGAACTCCAAAGTGGATAAGGAGTTCCACCAAGATATTTCCCCCATCCTAGCACTAGGGTTGTGACAAAACCATTCCCTTTAATGCATAACCCAAAAACAGGTGACATGTGACTATGTAATTTTCATACAATAATGTCATGTACTTATGCTATATACAAAGAGTGCATCACATGTACAACATGAAAGAATTAGAAAATGCTTAATATATACTTGTGTACAACATATGAAAGCTCAACAAAGCATATGCCATTTCTCAAACTCCAATCATGTCATTTGAACCAACAATTTAACAAGCATCGTTTGAGCATAGAATGCACATATAAGATATGAATCATGGCATGTAACAACTAGGAATTCCATAATTCAATTTGAGCCACCAAAATGCAAAGTTTACACAAACATAAATACAGTATCCATGAGTAAGTTAGATGCTCACTTACAAAACTTCAAAAGTATTTTTTTTATGATCAAGCAAGCTGAAAGTGTATGTTTCAATTATTAAACTCTTGAAAGCAACAATACTTCAAACCAAACATGTGCTTCATGTTCAAGGGTCTCTCTTTTATCACTTCGTGATCTTTCTTTTGCCTTAAGACCCATAGACTAAGGACTTGAGGAAACCCTAGGCCGAAAGTTTCTTGAAGATGTGCAAGAATTTCTAACTTGTGGTAACCCCTAGGTTGACTTGGGGTCGGTGCACAGTCTTACACATAGGGTTAAGTATATTGGCTAGTCAGATAAGTCAGTTAATCCAGATAAGTCAGATTGTTTAGATCAGTCAAGATACTAGAAACATTTTTAAGTCATGCATATCATCAGCATATTTATGACCAGTTATGGTTTTATGCATAAAATATTTTATGAAAACCTTATGTCAAGTATGTTTACATTATGGTGGGTTTCTTACTAAGTCATTGTGTGATGCCTCCAGATTTTTGCTTGGGATTGGACGGACATATGAAGCACTGAGACATGAACATAAAGGTTGCCGACCCCCGTTCATGATATATAAGACGCAATGTTCCTAACATGCATCTAGCATTATGTAATATTCGCAGCGAATAATTTTTTTTCTTGAGTAATATTATGCACCAGATTGATAATATCCCAAATAATTAAAATGTAATCCATGTATACTTAACAAAATGAACATCTATGATTATAGTACGGGTCTTAGAAGATTGTAATCTCAAACCATGGGAGACCAGACTCCATAATTACATAACCAAAATTTACTATTGGGCTAGTTCATCAAATAACTCGTGTAACTCGACTAACGATAACAAGATACTATCTAAAAACCTAACTATGGAGGCCATATGCTCTGCATCGTGTCTTCAGCGTCTAGTTAATCTCTTCTAGTCTACCAATATCTGATCCCTACTCTGGTCCTGATACATTGCTGACCATTTGGGTGTAATGGTAGTTGGGACTATCATGGTGAGATTTGATTACAAATTTCAGCAAGTTAATAGGAAACTTCTACATAGGTTAATGATGCATGCATGGCAGTAAAAGCATGAATGCATAATCAAAATTATAAGTAATCATAACATAACTTGACATATAGTATGGCATAACTAACATAACTTGAACTGAAACATGAACTGAACTTGACTTGACATGACATGAACATGAACTTAAAACATAACATAGACTTGCAACATGGCATGAACGTGAACTTGAAACATAACATGGATTTGAAACATAGCATAAATGTGAGCATACATAACGAACATAACATGACATAAAAGTGAACTTGAAACATAACGTGAACTTGAATGCAACATGAACATGAACATACCATGCCATGAACACGAACATACCATGAAATGAACACAAACTTGAAACATAATATAAACATGAACATAATATAACATGAATGTGAACTTGAAATAACATGAACATAAATCTAACATGACATGAACGTGAATTTGAAACATAATATAAATGTGAATATAATATAACACGAACATGAACATAAAATGACATGAACGTAAACTTGAAAGATAACATGAACATGAACATAGTCTAATATGAACGTGAACCGGAACATAACATGAATATGAACATAACATGACATGAATGTGAACTTGAAACATAACATGAATTTGAACATAACATAATATGAACGTAAACTTGAAACATATTCTTGTCTCATGGGGTCACTATGATAGAGTAGTCTTATCTCATGGGGTTACCATGATTGCTTAATCTTATCTTATTGTATTACTATAATTGAGTAATCTTATTTTATGTGGTTACCATGATTGTGTAATCTTATCTCATACCATGATCGAGTATTCTTATCTTATAGGGTTATCATGATAGCATATTCTTATCTCATGCGGTTACCATGATTGAGTATTTTTATCTCATTGGGTTACCATGATAGTGTATTCTTATCTCATGGAGTTACCATGATTGAGTATTTTTATCTCATGGAGTTACTATGATTAAGTATTCTTATCTCATGAGATTACCATAATTTAACAATAACCATGAGCTAAACAATAACTTAACTGTACGAGGAAGTACATGAATGTAAGTCGAAAGACATGATGTACTTGACAGAAAACATTTCATAGCTTGACATAACATGTAATAGACAACCTTTTATAAAATGGTGTAACATATAATAGTAAATATTACGTGACATGGCATACATGTAACAGTGAATATTATGTGCCATGGCATACATGTAACAGATGACATGATGTAACATGACATACTTGCAACATATAGTAACACTGACAGAATAAATTGTGTAACAGATTATTCATGACAGAATAAATTATGCATACCGGATAAACTCTGACATCCTTAACTCTCACGTATGGACACATGGAATTCGAGGCATCGGGATGATGACAACACGGGTCACACATCCAATTGCCAAGTGCCAAGTGTGTGTATATGTAATCAGTGTACAATAAAATCACGCAGCGGATAATATAAGTCTTATAACTAAGTACCAGAATTTTTATTTAGATACAAACTCGTTTAAATCACACATAATAAAATATTACAAGTCTCAAATATTGTTTCAAAACCAACATACAAGACATAAAAACTAGTAGAGATACTTTTTTTTTTTTACATAAACAATTCCAAATCAAAACTCTAGCGGAGCTGCCTCTTCGGGCTCAGCCTCCTCCTCCCCCTCAACATCTGCATCAAAATCTACAGTACCAAAATGGTGCCACAGGTGTAAGTAATAATTCAAGTATCACAAGATAAAAAATATATTAAACTCAACAATATGCATGAAAAAATGACAAATGCACATATCCCATAAATTCACATTTTTGCACTCACGCCAAAAGTCTCATTTGGCCCAAAATATATCCTTTAACCAAACCTCACAATATTTTGAGAAAATGGCCCAAAATCCGAGTCTCAAATCCATTTCCATTTTCATTAACCGAATGCATCATGACCTCCCCTAGGAGTCATCTGCACACCCTGGCTCCCGTTGTCGCATCACGGGTAACGACCATGCGTGTGACTTCGTAACGAGCGATGCCCAGTTCTGCGCCTCGCGCGTATGTAGCCAAGCATCCTCTAGCCCCGCCAGTAGAGGGGCCACGGAGTTGGTACGAGAGCATTACCATCCCGCCTGCTCCCGTTGTCGCCCAGTGACAACTCAGGAGACGTCACTCAGTATGTTAGGCCCCTGAGTGACCAGAGCAGCTCCATTGAGATAATACCCCATCTCGGCTTGGGGTCGTGATACACACGCACCAGAAAATCCATTTACATTGATAAAATCAATTTTTCTCAATTTAACATATGCACATATATGCACCATGCAATGCACACCTCAAGGACAATTTATCCAACAATACTCAACATCAACAATACCAAACAACTCCGTCCTCAATCCATCCGACCCCCGACTTCTCGGCCTCAGTCCGGAATAACCAACCAATCACAATATTACTATAAAAATAATAATATATTTAAATCTAAAATGAAGTTTGAAAAATACTTACAGTGCTATATAATAATTTCTGAAAGATCAACAAGCTAAAAAGAGCAAAGAGAAAGTAACATAACAGTGTAAAATATCCACTTTTGAATGGGGACAAACCAAGACTTGGGATTAATAGGGAATGACCTAGAGGTGTTTATGAAGCTAGTGGAACTGAGAATGGGCCGTGGGTGGCGGAGGAAATGGCGGTTGAAGTGAAAAATGGCCAAAACGAAGATGAGCTTGTGGGGGATGCTTCGGCAACGGATCGGAGCTAGAAATAGGTGGTTTAGGATGGCTAGAGGTTGGTGATGAAGTGGTGAAGAGGTGGTGGCTGGAGGTGGAACGACGACGGCGAAATGGTCCAAAAGTTGTGTGGCTTGGAGGAGCTTGTGGCTGCAACGGTGGCTCGGATGGAAGTGAAACTTGGTGGGGAGGTGCACTGGCTGGAGGGGAAGATTTTTGGGTGGGTGGTGTTGCACACGGAGCCGAGAGAACGGTGGCACTGGGTGGCGGAAGAAAACGGTGATAGGAGAGGAGAGAGAGAGACGCGTGTGAGAAGGGGTGAACCAGAGGAGAAAAAGGAGAAAAAAAGAAAGAAAAAGAAAAAGAAAAAGAAAGAGAAAAAGAAAAGATGGGGAAAAGAAATGAGGTCCAACCCTCACTTTTGAGGTCCAACCCTCACTTTTGGAGTCCAGAAACTGATCCGACGAAAATAACTTTAAAAGCTATAAAACGAATAAAATAATTTAAATACCACATCAAGCTAAAACATAATAAATAACTAGCAAAAACTAACAACATAATTTTAAATCTAAAAACAAACTAAAATAAATTACACAGCAATTTAAACTCAAAACGATATTTAAAAATAAAAGAATTAATATTTTAATTAAATTAAAATACAACTTCAGTGAAAATACACGTAAAAATGGGGTATCACATCCTCCCCCTTTAAAATAAATTTCGTCCTCGAAATTTGCAAGATCAAACACTAACTTTGAAGCAAGCCACATGATTCCACTGAGACCAAGTTTAAGAAACGTACTGTCATTTACTCAAACAAATAGGGATACTGCTCTCTCATGTCTGCTTCTCTCTCCCAAGAGAAATCTTGAGCTAACAGATCTCCCCATGCCACCTTTACTAGAGGTATTGTCTTGGATCTCAACTGTTGCTCTTTCCAATCCATAATCTGTGAAGGAACAATCTCATAAGTAAGATCCGATTGTAGCTGAATACGCTCAAGGTCGACAAAGCGCGGCTCTTGTTGTCCAAACTCTTCTTCAAGGACGATACATGGAAGACATCGTGAATTTCTCCAAAATATTCTGGCAACGCAATTCTATAAGTGACGGACCCTATCTTCTCCAAAATCTAAAAAGGGCCAACATATCTCTGATCCAGTTTCCTCTTTTTACCAAAATGCTTAACTCCTTTCATAGGAGAGACTTTGAGATAAACCCAATCACCTTCCTCAAAAGATAATTCTCTCCTCCTTGTATCCACATAACTTTTCTGACAACTCTGAGCTGCTGCCATTTTATCTCTTATAATCCGAACTTGACTTTGCATTTCCTAAATTATTTCAGGCCCAATTATTTTACTCTCCCCGACTTCATCCCAACACAATGGCGATCTACACTTCCTCCCATAAAGAGCTTCATAAGGAGTCATCTGGATGGACACATGGAAGCTATTATTATAAGCGAATTCTATAAGCAGCAAGTGATTTTCCCAACTTCCTTGAAATTCCATAACACATGCTCGCAACATATCTTCAAGGGTCTGAATAGTGCGCTCTGATTGGCCGTTCGTTTGAGGGTGATATGCAGTACTAAATTTCAACTTAGTACCCAGAGCTGCCTGCAAACTCTTCCAAAAATGAGATGTGAACCGTGGGTCTCGATCCGATACAATACTCTTCGGTATTCCGTGCAACCGCACTATCTTTTTTACATACAAGCGAGTCAACTTTCCCAAGGAATCAGTATTATTAACAGGCATGAAATGAGCACTCTTAGTTAACCGGTCAACAATCACCCACACCGAGTTTTTTCCACTAGGAGTCCTCGATAAGCCCACTACAAAATCCATTGTAATGTCATCCCATTTCCGCTCAGGAATAGGGAGGGGTTGAAGCATACCAGTGGGTCTTTGATGTTCGGCCTTGACTTGACGGCATGTATCACATCTGTCAATATACAAGGCAATATCCTTCGTCATCCCTTCCCACCAATAATTTTTCTTCAAATCTCGATACATCTTCGTACTACCAGGATGAACTAAATAAGGGGCCGCATAAGTTTCTGCCATAATTTGCTCCTTGAATTATGAATCTTTGGGAGTTACCCTACGATCTCGGAACCGAATAATTCCATCCTTATCCATACTATAATGCAATGACCCTCTAGATTTTCTGACTCTTTTTCTAATATCTAATAGCTTCGGGTCCTTCCTTTGAAGAGTCTTCAATTCCTCACAATCAACTACTCGAATATCAAGAATTGAAGAAAACACTTCCTCTTGTTGAGAACTTTTAATAAGAAGTCTTCTCATCCCACAAAGTAAAGAATCCAATCCTGACAATTCAACTTCATCTTCCAAGTGCGACTTTCGACTCAAAGCATCTGCAACTATATGTGCTTTCCCTGGATGATACTTGATCTCACACTGATAATCACTAATTAATTCTAACCATCGCCTCTGGCTCATGTTGAGATTCTTCTGAGAAAATAAGTGCTTCAAACTCTTACGATCGGTGTAGACTTCACAAACTTCTCCATGCAAATAGTGCTGCCAGATTTTAAGAGCAAACACGATTGCTGCCAATTCTAAATCATGCGTCGGATAATTCTTCTCATGATCTTTTAGCTGACGAGATACATAAGCAACAACCCATCCCTCCTACATAAGAACACATCCCAATCCAAATTTAGGCGCATCGCTGGAAACTACAAATGGCTTGTGCGGTTCTGGAAGTGCCAATATTGGTGCAGTTGTCAATCTCTTCTTCAATTCTTGGAAACTTCTCTCGCACTTGTCTGACCAAATAAATTCTGTATTCTTTCTAGTCAAAGTAGTGAGAGGCCTAGATAATCGAGAAAATCCCTCCACAAATCTTTGATAATATCCGACAAGTCCCAAGAAATTCCAAATCTCATGCACGGTTGTTGGATGCTGCCATGACAAAATAGCTTCCACCTTGCTAGGATCAATAGCCACACCATCTCGAGAAATTACATGTCTGAGAAATTTGACTTCTTCCAACCAAAATTCACATTTGCTGAGCTTTGCATACAGCTGATGTTCTCTTAACTTCCCAAGTACTAAACGAAGATGATAAGCATGTTCATCAAAATCTCGAGAATAAATTAAAATATCATCAATGAAAACCACCACAAAGGAATCCAAATAAGGTCAAAATACCTGATTCATCAAATCCATAAAAGCTGTAGGGGCATTGGCTAACCCAAAAGGCATCAACTCATAATGCCCGTATCTCGATCTAAAAGCAGTCTTGGGTATATCCTTATCTCTTATCTGCAACTGGTAGTATCCTGATCTCAAATCAATCTTCGAGAAGATAGTTGCTCTTTGAAGTTGATGAAACAAATCGTTGATCCGTGAAAGAGAATACTTATTCTTGATAGTCACCTTATTTAATTCTCAATAATCAATGCACATTCTGAGAGTACCATCTTTCTTCTTAACAAACAGCACTGGTGCACCCCATGGCGAAGTACTTGGCTAAATAAACCCCTTATCTACCAATTCTTGCAACTTAACCTTAAACTCTTTTAATTCAGCTGGTGCCATACGGTAAGGGGTTTTATGTACGGGAGCCGCTTCAGGTTCCAAGTTAATAACAAACTCTAACTCACAAACAGGGGGTAACCCAGGCAAATCATCCACAAAGACGTCAGGAAATTTTTCCACAACTGGAATATCTACTAAAGACTTCTTCTCGGACGGCATAGACACCATTTGGACTAAGAAGGCATCCGCTCCACAAGCAATCTCTCTTTTTGCTTGAATTGCCGATATGACTACCGACCTTTCCTTTAGTTTACTTCCTGCAAATTCCAAATAATCACCATTCGGGAGTTGAAAGCTAATTACTCGACTTCTACAATTAATACTCACAGAATATTGATATAGCCAATCCATCCCAAGGATGTGACGCGCCCAAATCCCATGCACGGACACGGGGAAATCGAGACGTCCGGATGATGACAACCCGGGTCACCACCCTAACGACGAGTGCCAAGTGTGTGTAAGAGCAACAAATGTGCGAAAGGAAACACAGCGGATAACGAAAGTCATATAACTAAGTACCATAATTTTTCTTAATATAATACAAGCTGTTTAAAACATACATAAATAAAATATTACATAACACAAATATAGTTTTAAAAATAGCTACAAAGCACAACTTCAACTCAAAACTCCGGCGGAGCCGCATCCTCGGGCTCAGCCTCCTCCTCCTCCTTGAACCTGCACCAAAATCTACGGAATCAAAAATAGCGCCGCAGGTAAGTAAAATCCAAACACCGCCAGATAAAAATATATAAAACTCAAACAATATGCATGAAGTATGCCCAATGCACATGTCTCATAAACCACATCTCAAAACCCATAAAAACAGATTATTTTCCACGCACGCCAAAAATCCCATTTGGCCCAAAAACATATCCTTTCCAAATATCACGCCAAAAGTCACATTTGGCCCATATCCATCTTAACCCATTATCCAATTAATCCGTATGCACCATGACCTCCCCTAGGGGTCATCCGCACACCCTGACTCCAGTGTCACATAGCAGGTTACGACCACGCATGTGACACTTAACGAGCGATGCCCAGTTCCGCGCCCCGCGCGTTCGTAGCCAAGCATCCTCTAGCCCCCGCCAGCGAAGGGCCATGGAGTCGGTGCGTAGAGCGATGCCCGGTTCCGCGCCCGGCGCATTCGTAGCCAAGCATCCCCTAGCCCCCGCTCCCGTAGTCGCCTAGTGACAACTTAGGGGGCGTCACTCAGTTTATTCCGCTCCCGAGTGACCAGAGGAGCTCCACCGAGATAATACCCCATCCCGGCTTGGGGTCGTGATACACACGCACCCGAAAATCCACTTACGCCAATAAAACAGGCTTTTCACAATTAAATAAACATGCATGTGCATGCACCATGTAAATGCGATATCAATGCACAAAAATAAACAACCATCCATAAATCAATAAAACAAGCAACTCCTTCCTCCATCCATCCGCCCCCCGAACTCCTCGGACTCAGTCCGGAATCAGCCAACCAACAGATAAATAATTATTGAATGAGCAAAATATATTTAAATCTGAAAGTAGGGTTTGAAAAATACTTACAGCGCTATATGGTATTTTTTGAAAGCTCGCGGCGTTGCAAACGGCAGAGGAAAAGCAACGTAACAGTGTAATTTACACTATGGCCGTGGGTTGTAAAATACCCACTTTTGAACGGGGACAAATCAAGGCTCGGGATTGATAGGGAATGACCTTGAGATATTTATGAAGCTAAGGGAAATGAGTTTTGGCCGTGAGTGGTGGTGGAAATGGCGGTCGAAGGCCAAAAAGGGGCTGAACGGAGTTGAGCTCGTGGGAGCTGCTCCGGCAACGGATCGAGGTCGGAAATGAGTGGTTTAGGTCGACAAGAGGTAGGGGAAGAAGTTGTGAAGAGATGGTGGCCGGAGGTGGTGCGATGGCGCCAGAAACGGTGAAAACCCGTATGGCTTGGAGGAGCTCGTGGCAGCTAACGGTGGCTCGGATGGAGGTGAAACTTGGTGGGGATGTTCACCGGTGAGAGGGGAAGAAAACTGGGTGGGTGGTGTAGGCCACGCCGCCAGCGAGCGGCGGTTCTGGGCTGCGAAAGCAACCGGCGACAGGGGCAAAAACAGAGCAGGTGCAGCGACTTCTGGCGCTCTCGAAGGCTAATGGCTGGTCCGATGGCTCTGAAAATTGGTGGGGATGATCTCTGGTGGAAGGGGAAGAGAATGGTGGTGGCGGTGCAGTAAACGGTGGCCGGACAGTGGAGAACTGGGCGGTCAAAGGGGTGGCGACAGGAAGGAGAAAAGAGAGAAGTGCTACGCGGGGAGAGAGAAACCGGGAAGGAAAGAGGAAGAAAAAGGAAGAAAAGAAGAAAAGAACAAAAAGAAAAAGGAAAAGGGAAAAAGAAAAAGAGAAAAGAAAAGAAATGAGGTCCAATCCTCATTCCGGAAACCAAAAACAGATCCGTCGAAAACGATATTAAAAACCGTAAAACGACTAAAATAAATTAAACACCACCTCAAATAAATTAAAAACCAATTAAAATACATTAATTTAAAATAAATAAACCAATATATTATTCAAATTAAAAACAACCCTTCAATGAACATACACGTAAAAACGGGGTATCACATCCTCCCCCTTAAAATAAATTTCGTCCTCGAAATTTGTGAGATCAAACATCAGTGCCAAGCAGGAGACAATATACAACTCAGATTATACTTGAGAAAATCATACCATCAACCATTTCCACACAAGAATGAATAAAGCTCTCTCCAAATATACTCCTATAAGCAATTCCATCACATTCGCACTAATCTCCCAGAGACGCATCACGTCTAGAACTCTTAAAGCGGCCACGTAAACAGAAATCACCATATCGACAAGAACTTCAAAACCGCACCCAAGTAAATTCCAACAATTTGTATCTTTCCACAATAAACTGTGTTAACCTCAATCAGCTCCTGTGTTATAACCTCCAAACCTTCATTTTACACTATATCTTGGTAACCTAATAATCACTTCCAAAATAAACCATCAATCAACATAATTTGTACAACCAAATGATTAACTTCTTACTAAAACTTCAAGTCATCACTAATTTTCCAAAATCAGCACAAGATTTAAACACCTAATTATCTCCAAAATATCACGCTTTCGTGCGCACTCTGATAACTCGCCAAAATGCAAAAAGACTATATCCTCATAAATTAACACCCTTGAGTACAAGCTAACTCTAACACCTGGAAGCAAGAAAATCCTTTACCACACTTTGATAGAAAAATAAAATCTCCCAAAATCATGAATCATCACTCCTATCCCTCAATTATCTCTAGCTACCTTAATCAAATCAAAATTCCTCAAGGACACCCATGATCCTCAACAAAAAAGACAATATCAATCAATTGCAACTTCCAAATTAAAAACAAGTAACATTATCTCAAAATACGCCAATCTCATCTAAGAGAAAGAACATAAGGCTCGAATCCATCCGGACCAACTAATAAAGCACCTATAACTCCTACCCAACAACTTACACTATCAAGATCATCACCTAAATTCTGAATATCGTCTAAATTTAGAGATGACTAAATACACTACGAACCACGAATGAATTCACCATAACCTTAATGAACCCTTCTTGAAAACTCACTTACCTACTTCCATTCCCATAACCCTAGTAGTAGCACGACTATTTCCTTCAATTGCATACAAAATTAAATCTCAAGATAGGCCATGCTGTTCATATCTCCAATCCATCAAAACTATTGCACTACCCTCCTAACTCCTACTGCTTATTACCTCACGTACCTGTTTAGGCTAATCACCGTTGATTCCCAAGCTTCCACTTTCAAGATTTTATTATCCACTACACATTGCGACCCAACAATCTCTCAAGTTAAATAAAAATGTCTATAATTCTCCCAACTGGACACTCAAACTCCAAAGGAAAGTATAGCCTCAAAATTTAAATTCCTATGTGACCTGAAGTCACAATTAATTCTTGAAGATAGTCTCAACAATTAATGCCAACCATCACTCCAATTGGTAACCCACTTCAACTGTATACTCCGATCAACTCACCAAGAACTCGAAGTTATGATCTATTGAATTTAATACTATCACATCTAATCCACTTCAGTACTCACCAAAGCCACTTCTCTCAAGCCAAAAAGAGACTAGGATTTGTACTCTCCGAAATCCATACACCCTCACCACCACTATAAATGGATCTCATGTACCCTTAGCTAAGATCAATAATCATTCTAACGTATAAGTGATCCATTATTTCCATTTCCAACATCCGTACCTATATCCTCAAAATAAACGAAAATCATTTCCCAAAACCTGCATCATCTATTATCCTCAACTCGGTATGAATCAATCCTAAAACTTATCACTATAACCTCGAGCTATAACAATTATTGCCAACCTACATTCCATTGAGTAACACGCTTCGACTGAACACTCCAATCGATTCACCACTATCACGTGTCGATCTCATACGTCCTTAGCCGAAACCAATAGTCATTCCAACGTACAAGTAATCCATTACTACTATTTCCATCATCTGGACTTATATCCGCAAATCAACATGAATCATTCCTATATCTGCTTAACTTATACCCTTAACATCAGAAAATAGTTATCGCTTAAAGCTTTGTACTGAAAATGACCTTAAACCTGCTAATAATCCGTTCCCAAAAGTCTCTGGAATATGAGGTCTCAACTTCAATCGAATTCAATACCAACAATTAAACTATTGTTTCCAAAACCTCGATGGATCTATTTCTTCCGAACCGATAAAAATCATTTCCTAAAATCTATTACTACAACCTCGAGTTAACAATAATCATTTTTCTGAACTAAGTCAATATCTACAATCCTCAAAGACGTATATGAGTTAGATCATTACCTTCCATTCTCAAAGAAATCTACTCTAGAAAAATTTTCATATCAATAACTCAACTCTAATCAACCCCATTTTAATGGTTACAAACTAATCACTCACTAGAGTAGATCAAGCTACAGCACTAAGTCTGTAAAACTAAGAACTCAATTCTTATTATAAGTCAATCCTTCTACTCTGCAATTCTAAAACCTTAAATTAAATCAGAATCATCTTCCGGAACTTCTAAGATCAAACAACTTACATCCCATAATAGAAAAAGTCGACTCCCAAATCTTTCAAATTCTAAAACATTAATAGATAATAAATCATTTTCTGAAATCCTCAAGATTGATGGCTTTAATCCAAAACATTCACCTTAAAAACTTGTAAATTTTAAAACCCCAATTGCCACCAAATTGCTCATCCGAATCAGCGAAATTAAAACTTGAAATTTAATTATTTCCCCCAAAGCTTGTCGAACCTAACACCTTAATTACCAAAATCTTATTTCCTAAAATCTATAAGGCCTCAAACCTTAGATAAAATTCTCTTAAACCAATCCTTAAAGTTCGTTGAACCTACGCTCTCCTATTCTATAGCCTCATTACATAAATTCTACAAAACCTAAGACCTCAATCATCTTAAGCGACTTAAATCTAACTCCCCTCCATAGTTGCAACTTACATTCCTACTCCCAAGAGATCGCCTAACCCATGTCGTTCCCTTCTAGCCACAATATTATAAAAGTAACCCACCTCTATAAAATTCAACCCTACTACACTAAGTATTTATTCCTACCAACGACATTTTCGATAGTACCGTCCTCCTGCCATAGCATAATCCTCAACCCCACTTTTTAACTCCAGACAAAACAAAACAAAACAATTTAAAACAAAATAAATAAAATAACATATATTGGAATAACTAAAACAAATAAAACAACATACTTTCAATTCAAATAACATCAAATCAAACCAAACCAAATCAAATGGAATTAAATAAAATAAATTCAAATCAAATAAAATCGAATCAAGTTAAAGAAAAACAATTCAAATTAAATAGATAAAATAATTTTAACTCAAGCTTTTAAAACTTTCTGGTACTCTACCTATGGGACATATGGTTTTACCCAGAGTCGAACTGCTCTGATACCACCTGTGACGCCCCCAAATCCCCACGCACGGACACGGGGAAATCGAGACGTCCGGATGATGACAACCCGGGTCACCACCCTAACGACGAGTGCCAAGTGTGTGTAAGAGCAACAAATGTGTGAAAGGAAACGCAGCGGATAACGAAAGTCATATAACTAAGTACCATAATTTTTCTTAATATAATACAAGCTGTTTAAAACATACATAAATAAAATATTACATAACACAAATATAGTTTTAAAAACAACTACAAAGCACAACTTCAACTCAAAACTCCGGCAGAGCCGCATCCTCGGGCTCAGCCTCCTCCTCCTCTTCGAACCCTGCACCAAAATCTACGGAACCAAAAATGGCGCCGCAGGTAAGTAAAATCCAAACACCACCAGATAAAAATATATAAAACTCAAACAATATGCATGAAGTATGCCCAATGCACATGTCTCATAAACCACATCTCAAAACCCATAAAAACATATTATTTTCCACGGACGCCAAAAATCCCATTTGGCCCAAAAACATATCATTTCCAAATATCACGCCAAAAGTCACATTTGGCCCATATCCATCTCAACCCATTATCCAATTAATCCGTATGCACCATGACCTCCCTTAGGGGTTATCCGCACACCTTGGCTCCAGTGCCACATCGCAGGTTACGACCATGCATGTGACACTTAACGAGCGATGTCCAGTTTCGCGCCCTGCGCGTTCGTAGCCAAGCATCCTCTAGCTCTCGCCAGCGAAGGGCCACGAAGTCGGTGCGTAGAGCGATGCCCGGTTCCACGCCCGGCGCGTTCGTAGCCAAGCATCCCCTAGGCCCCGCTCCCATCGTCGCCCAGCGACAACTCAGGGGATGTCACTCAGTTTATTCCGCTCCTGAGTGACCAGAGGAGCTCCACTGAGATAATACCCCATTCTGGCTTGGGGTCGTGATACACACGCACCCGAAAATCCACTTACGCCAATAAAACAAGCTTTTCTCAATTAAATAAAAATACATGTGCATGCACCATGTAAATGCGATATCAATACACAAAAATAAACAACCATCCATAAATCAATAAAACAAGCAACTCCGTCCTCTATCCATCCGACCCCCGAACTCCTCGGACTCAGTTCGGAATCAGCCAACCAACAGATAAATAATTATTGAATGAGCAAAATATATTTAAATCTGAAAATAGGGTTTGGAAAATACTTACAACGCTATATGGTATTTTTTGAAAGCTCACAGCGTTGCAAACGGCGGAGGAAAAGCAACGTAACAGTGTAATTTACACTGTGGCCGTGGGTTGTAAAATACCCACTTTTGAACGGGGACAAACCAAGGCTCGGGATTGATAGGGAATGGCCTTGAGATATTTATGAAGCTAAGGGAAATGAGTTTTGGCCGTGGGTGGTGGTGGAAATGGCGTTCGAAGGCCAAAAAGGGGCTGAACGGAGTTGAGCTCGTGGGAGCTGCTCTGGCAACGGATCGAGGCTGGAAATGGGTGGTTTAGGTCGACAAGAGGTAGGGGAAGAAGCTGTGAAGAGATGGTGGCTGGAGGTGGTGCGACGACGCCGAAAACGGTGAAAAACCGTATGGCTTGGAGGAGCTCGTGGCGGCTAACGGTGGCTCGGATGGAGGTGAAACTTGGTGGGAATGTTCAAAGGTGAGAGGGGAAGAAAACTGGGTGGGTGGTGTAGGCCACGCTGCCGGCGAGCGGCGGTTCTGGGCTGCAAAAGCAACCGGCAACAGGGGCAAAAACAGAGCAGGTGCAGCGACTTCCGGTGGCTCTCGAAGGCTAACGACTGGTCCGATGGCTCTGAAAATTGGTGGGGATGATTTCTGGTGGAATGGGAAGAGAATGGTGGTGGCGGTGCACTAAATGGTGGCCGGACGGCGGAGAACTGGGCGGTCAAAAGGGCGGCAACGGGAAGGAGAAAAGAGAGAAGTGCTGCGCGAGGAGAGAGAAACCGGGAAGGAAAGAGGAAGAAAAAGGAAGAAAAGAAGAAAAAGAAAAAGGAAAATGGAAAAAGAAAAAGAGAAAAGAAAAGAAATGAGGTCCAATCCTCACTCCAGAAACCAAAAACAGATCCGCTGAAAACGATATTAAAAACCGTAAAACGACTAAAATAAATTAAACACCACCTCAAATAAATTAAAAACCAATTAAAATACATTAATTTAAAATAAATAAACCAATATATTATTCAAATTAAAAACAACCCTTTAGTGAAAATACACGTAAAAACGGGGTAGCACAAAGGATACTATCAAATCCCAGCAACTTGAATACAACCAAATCTGCATCAAGAAGCCTTCCACCAAAATTCAAAGGATAGCCCAATGCAACTTTGGAACACCACAGCACTTCACCATTTGGGAGAGTCACTACTAATGATTTTGGCAAAGGTCCCGTAACCAGATTGCATATCCGTGCGAAAGTAGAAGACACAAATGATTGAGATGCACCTAAATCAAACAAAGTGCAAGCATAAAATTCATATAAACGGACTATTCCTGAACCAATCACATTTAACCAATGAAATCAAAACAAAGAAGAAACCAAATCATACCAAAAATCAAATCCAAAATTAAATTAGATCCATACATGTAATCACTCCAGCATCGTGGGTCACTAGTGCCTCATCATCAACCTCCCTGGGTGTAATAGCATATACCCCGAGCCTGCACTACTTGCCTTTGATTAGTTCTTCCACCACGTCGACCTCCACGGCTTCCTTGAACTCTAATAGGGCACTCGCGAGCGAAATGTCCCTCTTGGCCACAACTGTAACAATGGGTTCCACCACTTTGCCGACACTCACTCTCATGGGCTCTATTACACCTTCCACAAACTGGTAATTGGCCCCCCATACGCACTCTTGAGGTTGCTTGTGGTTGAGTCCCGGTCCGCTGAAAAAACTTCTGAGGCGAACCAGAACTACTTCCTTCACTAGCAGCAAAACTCTGCCTCTTTTGTCCTGGAGGGGAGCCCACACTCAAATTAATCTCTTGCTCTACAAGAGTGGACAAATCAACCAAATCTTGAAAAGTTGTAATCCGATGGCAGACTACCATTTTGCGTATATTAGGTTGCAGACCATCCTGGAAATGCTCAGCCTGCATGCATCTCCTCCGTGGCGATGAGATGAGTAGCAAATAGCCCAAGCTCTATAAATCTGCGGGCGTACTGTTCCACTGTCATACTTCCTTGGACCAAGCTTGTAAATTCTCTTGCTTTTTGCCTTCTCATAGAAGCTAGAAAGAAACGATCATTAAATTCTTTCTTGAAGCGTTGCCAGGATACAACGGCAAAAGATCCCAATTCTGACTCTAACATTTCTCTTTTTGTCTCCCACAATTCAAAAGCAGTACCTTGTAATAAAAAACTGGCATAAAGCACTTGCTGTGCCTTGGTGCAACCATAGACTACAAATGTCTTTTCTAAATCTCTAATCCACTTTCCAACCCGAAGTGGATTATCTTCTCCCTTGAAAGAGGGGGTTCTATGCGCTAGAAAGCGCTCATAGGTGCATCCAGCTTGCACCGCTTTACTAGGCTCTCCTTGTTGTGGCCTAAAATTTTGCTACAGAAATTCAGTCATTTGTCTTAACGCTTGAGCTATGGCATCGTCTCTTGGCAAATCATCCCGAGGCTCTTCAGTAGGCCTTCTTGGTCTTACCATCTTCCTGACATAACACAATTTTTGACCCCATTTAAATATCGAATAAAAATAAAGAAAACAACATAAAACCAAAACCAAATAACAATAAAATAAAGTATACTAGCATACAATAACATAACTAAATAAATAAAACACAAACAAGCTAACTCAAATAAATTCAAATTAAATAAAACAATTCAAATAACAACTTTAAATAAAATAAATTTAAAATCAGAACTTTAAAAACTTTCTGGTACTGCAACTAGGGGACCTGTGGTTTTACCCAGAGCCAAACCGTTTTGATACCACCTGTGACGCCCCCAACTCCTACGTAAGGACACGTGGAATTCGAGGCATCGGGATGATGACAACACGGGTCACACATCCCATCGCCAAGTGCCAAGTGTGTATATGCAACTAGTGTACAATAAAATCACGCAACGAATAATAAAAGTCTTATAACTAAGTACCAGAATTTTTGTTTAGATACAAACTCGTTTAAATCACACATAATAAAATATTACAAGTCTCAAATATTGTTTCAAAACTAAAATACAAGACATAAAAACTAGTAGAGATAATTTTTTTTTGACACAAACAACTCCAAATCTAAACTCTGGCTGAGCCGCCTCCTCAGGCTTAGCCTCCTCCTCCTCCTCAACATCTGCATCAAAATCTACGGTACCAAAATGGTGCCACAGGTAAGTAATAATCCAAGCACCACAAGATAAAAAATATATTAAACTCAATAATATGCATGAAAGAATGCCAAATGCATATATCCCATAAATCCACATTTTTGCACTCACGCCAAAAGTCTCATTTCACCCAAAATATATCCTTTAACCAAACCTCATCATTTTTTGAGAAAATGGCCCAAAATCTGAGTCTCAAATCCATTTCCATTTTCATTAACCGAATGGACCATGACCTCCCCTAGGGGTTATCCGCACATCCTGGCTCCCGTTGTCACACCACGGGTAACGACCATGCGTGTGACTTCGTAACAAGCGATGCCCAGTTCTGCGCCCCATGCGTACGTAGCCAAGCATCGTCTAGCCCCTGCCAGCAGAGGGGCCACGGAGTCGGTACTAGAGCGTTACCATCCCACCCGCTCCCATTGTCGCCCAACGACAACTCAGGGGACGTCACTTAGTATGTTAGGCTCCCGAGTGACCAGCTTCACCGAGATAATATCCCATCTCGGCTTAGGGTTGTGATACACGCACCTGAAAATCCATTTACACTGATAAAACCAGTTTTTCTCAATTTAACACATGCACATGTATGCACCATGCAATGCACACCTCAATTACAATTTATCCAACAATACTCAACATCAACAATACCAAACAACTCCATCCTCAATCTATCCGACTCCCGACTCCTCGAACTCAGTCCAGAATAACCAACCAGTCACAATATTTATTGTAAAAGTAATAATATATTTAAATCTAAAATGAAATTTGAAAAATACTTATAGTGCTATATACTAATTTATGAAGGATCAATGAGCTGAAAAGAGCAAAGAGAAAGCAATGTAACAGTGTAAAATACACTGTGGCCGTAGGTTGTAAAATACCCACTTTTGAATGGGGACAAACCAAGATTTGGGATTGATAGGAAATAGGCTAGAGGTGTTTATGAAACTTGTGGAACTGAGAATGGGTCGTGGGTGGCGGAGGAAATGGCGATGAAAGTGAAAAACGATCAAAACGAAGATAAGCTTGTGGGGCTACTCTGGCAATGGATCGGAGCTGGAAATAGATGGTTTAGGACGGCAAGAGGTCGGTGATGAAGTGGTGGAGAGGTGGTGGTCGGAGGTGGAATGACGGCGGTGAAATGGCCCAAAAGCCGTGCGGCTTGGAGGAGATTGTGGCGGATAACGGTGGCTCGGATGGAGGTGAAACTTGGTGGGGAAGTGCGCTGGCCGGAGGGAAAGATTTCTGGGTGGGTGGTGTTGCACATGGTGCCAGAGAACGGCGGCATTGGGCGGCGGAAGAAAACGGCGATAAGGAGAGAAGAGAGAGACGCGCACGGGAAAGGGTGAACCAGAGGAGAAAAAGGAGAAAAAAAATAAAGAAAGAAAAAGAGAAAGAAAAAGAAAAGAGAAAAAGAAAAAGAGACAAAGAAAAGATAGGGAAAAGAAATGAGGTTCAATCCTCACTTTTGGAGTCCAGAAACTGATCTGACAAAAACAACTTTAAAAGCTATAAAACGAATAAAATAATTTAAACACCACATCAAGCTAAAACATAATCAATAACTAGCAAAAACTAACAACATAATTTTAAATCTAAAAACAAACTAAAATAAATTACACAGCAATTTAAACTCAAAACGATAATTAAAAATAAAAGAACTAATATTTTAATTAAATTAAAATGCTCCTTCAGTGAAAATACACGTAAAAACGAAGTATCACATAAAGATGTAATGACATGGCATGGCTTGGCATCTTTGATAATATACATACATAAACTGTAATTCCCTTACCCATCACATATACACAGTAAACTGATAGTAAGTTAAAATTAACTTACCTCAATTGTTGCATCATACGAGAATAAAGTGCAAAACACGAGAAACTGTAAGTGAGTATTCTAAAAGTTAGAAATTTAATCACTAACAATTAGAAATATGAAAAGAAAGACAAGACAAGTTAGAGTAAAATTAGCACTCTACATATGGAAAAATAACTATTTTACCCCAAACTTAAGGACTTTGCATCCTAATTCCAAAAATTACCAAAATTTACATTCCTCCTGTAAATTGTTTCCTAAACTCAAATATCAATTCAGAAAAATTTGAAACAAATCACAACTATGAAAAACTTACTATGGCTGAAACATCCATAGGACATTTCTCTTGATTTTTGTTGTAATTTTTTCAATTTCAAAACTCTTGATTAAACCGAAATTTTGCAACAAAGATCTTCCTATCTTAGTTTTAAAAATATACCTAAAACATTCATTAAAAAATTGCTAATCATCACCACCAAACTTTTGAGTAAAAAGATTCAAACTTTTTAAATAAAAACAAATCCTTGAATCACAATTTTTGAACTTATTTAAAACATCTCCAAAAATACCAAAAAACCAAATATTAATTCTAACATATTCATAACATCATCATAAGAATAACCATGCTTTAAATCAACAACAAATCACAAAACACCACTTGGAGTACTTGGCTCCACAGTTAGTCTGAAAAAGTAAACTTTTTCTTAACTAGTTTTGATAAATCACTTGATCCATGGCTTAAAAAGCTAAGATCTTCTAACCAAAACCTGACATGGTTTATAAATGTGTCCTAGAGAAGATCCAAAAACAAGGATATAACCCAAAAACATCAAGCCTATGGCCTAATTGAAATCCACTTGTAAAGAAAAATCATATCTTTAAAACTAATATTAAATATCTTCAAAATAACCTCCTAACATGCATATAAGAGGCTTAGGATCATCACATAAAAATATCAAAGCCTTTGGAGTAAGATTATACCATGAAGTATTCAACTTTCTCAAAATAGAAATTGTTTTTCGACTTTCAGTTTTCAAGTTTCTAGATCTAAGGATATCTCTCTTCAAAAACTTTAGTCATGCAACAAAATCTCAATGAACATTCATAAACACATGTTAACAACATTCCATAAAATTTTCAGACCAAGATATGTCCATTAGCTTGGTAAAAAACTCCAAAATGTAACACACTCTCTAGGTTAATGCCCAGAATGACCTTTCCATCGTTAAAAATACTTTTGACTGGTCAAATGACCATGAAATAAAACAAATAAGATATCCATGTAAATTACACTCAAAGAAGAACAATTTTCATGACAATTCATTGCTAGAAAATACTTACAAAGGGTCAAAAATTGCCATGCAAAATAACTCATAAATTTGCCTAAGAGAGCTCTTTTTGGTTTCTCTATAAGAAAGTGGTAGAGAAGTGAAGGGTGTCTTGCACGACTTTGGACTTCTAGAGGAGGGGTATGGGCTTGAATGTCCCTTGATTTGAGGTACCTATGTCACATAACATGAATAATAGTAAGGGGCAAGGATTGCTGCTGCTGCCATGAGGTATGGAGAGTGATGAGGTAGACTTCCCTCTCACATCAAGGCCTTTATTGGGTGTAGCCAAGAGCAATGGCTGGCTTGCCATGTGGGTGAGGAAACTTCCTCAAGAAGTTTTTCTAAGATGGCCAAATTCGTAGGCCTTGGTCAGGGTCTTAACCAAGTGGACTTTAATTTGGGGTTTAAAGGGGATTTGGTTAGGGTTTGGGATGTTATCAAGCCCAAATTCAATTTTCTTGACCCAATCAAATTTTCAAAGTTTAAAAGGTTGGATAATAATGTTATAAAAAAGATTTTATGAATTAATAGCATGTGGAAGTGATTTAATCAAGTGATTAAACACAATGCTAGAAATTGAATCAAAAAGGGTTTGGAGGCCAACTTTAGGGTTTGGGGAAACCGTTTAGGGTTTTGGCTTCAACCAAACTTTTGGGGTTTCAATTGGATTCCAACCCTCTTTGGTTTGGCACAATTTGGTTGATCAGATGAAAGAATAGGATTTTGTTTAGGTGGCATGATCTCACACATTGATTCCTTCACAATCCATCTCATGCCTCCTCACAGTGCCAAGTGTCCAAACTATTCACCAAGTGTGGCTATGATCTTGCCAAGTGTCCAAATAAAGTTTCTCTAACCTAATTTGGGCATTCGACATCATGATTTTAAAAACACTGCATTAGGTGCTACTATTGAGGTTAGTATTCACTCCAAGAAAGTGAAAAATAAACTTTTCATTGTAAAATCTTAAATATTCATATGAACCTAACTGTACAATTCGTTTATCAAAATTCAATCCCAAAGTGCCTAAAAAAAAGCAAAATGCATTTTTGAACAAGTGTATCGTCCAAAAATTGAAAATATGATTATTATGCCATGAAATCATTAATAATCAACTGAGTCTAATGGTATAGACCATATCACACTTTGACACTTCTAACTACCTCAAATAAATAAAATCTTGCTTTTGTCACCATAGTGAGTGGTAACACTAACTATGCTGACAGACCACAACCTACACGATTGGTAGATTTGTGAAAATTTACAGGGTTTTCATGAAGTTTCTAAAGCCTATAGAAATTTCAAGATTGAATTTATAGCGGATTGTTACACATCAATTCATTTTAGTTGTTTTTAGTACAAAACGACTTTATTTATTATAAATAATATTTGTTCTTGGTGCTTTTATAAGCAAATTAAGCTTTTAAGTCCAGGTCAGTAATAGCACTCTAGCTTTCTAGAAAATTTTTAAAAGTGATTTTATTCTTAACCATGGGAAGCCAGGTGTTATAGTTGGTATCAGAGACCAAGTCAAAGATTTTATTGACCTTTAAAAAAAAAGGGAATTTTTCTAAGAAAGATACTTTAAAAAAAAAAAATCTAGGCCAAAGTCTCCCTATGGCATGTCCTACTCTATAGTAAGTATCTTGAACTATTATTCTTTTGTTGCTATAATTAAGTTTCAAAGATAATTTTAGATGCATGCACCTACTACGTAAAAGTGTTGTGGAGCATGAGATATGGAAGTTTCTAAATGTGAGGTTAGGAAGTTTTTCTTTTAAGATTAATGGTGCATATGTTCATGAGGAAATAGTCTTGAATTTTGTGGAGTTTTATCTCAGGAGACTAGGAATGAATTTAGAGGATTGTTGAAGTCATGACATAGATTTATGTATGGCGTATGGTATTTCATGATGATTGGCGGTAAATATCTTATAGTAACACGATTTTATCACCTAGCACAAGTTGTAAGATTTAGGATCTAACATTTGGAGAGTTTGGTGTTATTGTTTAAATAAGGTTATTATTGTTTCATGTGAAGAGTTTTATTTATGTAGATATCGTTAGCTACCAATGTATGTGGAGTTAAGATAGTTGTTGGGTGAATTTATCAATCTCATTGCTAAGGTTGATATTTGTTTAGGCTTGAAGTGAATTTGGAGTGTATGATGGTTGGCATGTAGTATGCTAACGTGTACGCCTAAAGGACTAGTGAGGAATCGAACCAAAATATGAGACGATCAAAATTTTTTGAATATTAGGTTCAACTAAATGATTGAGGGGTCAAACGACATGAATGTTAACTTGGTTCTTGTCATATATCATAAGTGATGGTTTAGAAGGTAGAGAGAATGATTCAGGTGGTAGTGTATCTTAACCTTTAAAGTAAATCATAGAGGTTCATTTTAAAGGATAAGAACGTGAAGCTAAATACAATGTGTTCAAGGCGGCCCCATGGGGTCACAAGCTATGACTTTGAAATAAGGAAAAAGTAGTAAATGAAGGTAGAGAGGATGGATTTGGATAATAGAACATATCTAATTGAATGAAGTTTAAGTAAATGGTAGTATTATGTAAGTTCTAGGTTCAAGTTACAAATGTACTTGAAAAGGGACTGATGTGAAGTTATGTATGAATGTAGGTTGCCATTTGACTCGCATATCAATGGACTACATGAAATGAAAATGGCATGGAGTCGAGGTAAATATTATGTTCATACTCTTTTAGAGTTTTCTAATAATATAAAAAAGAAAAAGAAATGTTTCTCTTTATGATGCTTTAAGAAATGAAATTAAATGATGTTTTATGAAAGTATGCTAAGTATTTATGTTTAAAGGTATATGTATGTAATCACCTTCTTTGGTAGCCCCTATTGATGCACCCCAAAGAATAATTGTATGCATTTGAATTGATGTTATATGTAGTATTTATTATATTTATGTTCCATGAAATGAATTTTTGAGGTTTATGATTGATGCTAAGAAATGATATTTAAATGATGCAATGAAATGGTATTTAAATGAAGCTATGAAATGATATTTAAATGACGCTATGAAAGAATATTTAAATGAGGCTGTGAAATGAAGTTTATTAAATGAAATAGACTGATGAATGAAAGAATGAAAAGGAAAGGGCTTAAATGAATGAGTGAATGAAAGGAAAGGAAATTAATGTTATGTAATGACCATGATTGAATGAATGAATGATTGTACTTATGGACTGGGCAAATTATAATGCCGAGTAAGCAGTACTGGTAATACACCCAATGTTGTGCCTTGACTGGAAGGGATTCCCAACTTGTGGTCCTAGGTCGAATCCAGGTACAAAAGACCACTAACCCCAATACATGGGGCGTAACAATGTGTACTAGCTAGAGGAAATGTAAAAAGAATATTTAAATGTATGAATGATTTAGTTTTTTTTTTTTTTTTAATGAATGAATGTACAATGTGTGGGAAATATTTTATGAGAAATGAAAACCTTTTTAAATAAAAGCCCCATTGTTTAATGTTTTCAAAGGAAATGAATGCTTTATGTAAAGTATGTAGAGGAATGATAAATGCATGAATGAAAACTTATGTTAGTATATTTTTATAATATGAAAGTAAATTTTTGTAAAAGGACTTTTTAATGTAATTTAATTATTCTCGTTGTAAACTCTCTTTTAATATACAAAGTATGTTTTAATTTTAAACATAGAATCTTTTATATCATGGGAAGGAAGAGAAAAAAGTTTTAAAAGGTTCAGTAATTCACATATTATTTTTTAAAAATATTTTCTAAAGTTTCACAACAAGGACGGGCGTTACAACAACCCTCTATTTCTCCCTCTTCTCTATGCACCAACATGCAACCATAGTGACTCCACGCTAGTAAGCTTGGAGCCAGTAAGCTTCTTCAAACATCTCTCTTCCCTTCTTTTGTTAGCTTCTATCTCCCTCTTGGTTTCAATCTCTTCTCGACCCTTCCCTCATCTCACAAATGTTCTCACAGTCGTTGGCTACAACAACAGCACGTCTCCACCTAAACATTTGTGTAATGAGCCCCACCACACTATTTGGAATGAACAAACCATTCCCATTGCATGCCGCCGCCACCATCATTCTCCACACATAGGCTAAGTACTAAGCATCTAATGTGAACCCGTGAGAATTGGAATCCCGTGAACCCACAATCAATTTGAAAACTTACACAAAAAAAGTTAAAATCAAGTCAATGGATGGAAGAATCTAGACCCGTTGAGGAACTCGTTTCAAGAACCTAAATTATGTTAAAATGTAAACCTGTTGAAGAACCTGTCTAAAAAATGTGACGCCCCCAAATCCCCACGCACGGACACGGGAAAATCGAGACGTCCGGATGGTGACAACCCGGGTCACCACCCTATCGACGAGTGCCAAGTGTGTGCAAAAGCAACATGTGTGCACGAAGAAACACGCAGCGGATAACGAGAGTCATATAACTAAGTACCAGAATTTTCTTAATATAATACAAGCTGTTTAAAACATACATAATTAAAATATTACAAAAACACAAATATAGTTTTAAACTAAATTATAAAGCATAAACTTCAGCACCCCGGCGGAGTCGCATCCTCTGGCTCAGCCTCCTCCTCCTCCTCGAATCCTACACCAAAATCTACGGAACCAAAAATGATACCGCAGGTAAGTAAAATCCAAACACCACCAGATAAAAGCATATAGAACTCAAACAATATGCATGAAGTGATGCCAATGCGTAAAACCCATAAAAACATATTTTTCCATGCACGCCAAAAATCCCATTTGGCCCAAAAACAAACCCTTTCCAAATATCACGCCAAAAGTCACATTTGGCCCATATCCATCTCAAACCATTATCCATTTTATCCGTATGCACCATGACCTCCCCTAGGGGTCATCCGCACACCCTGGCTCCAGTGCCACACCGCAGAGTACCACCACGCATGTGACACCTAACGAGCGATGCCCAGTTCCGCGCCCGGCGCGTTCGTAGCCAAGCATCCTCTAGCCCTCACCAGCGAAGGGCCATGGAGTCGGTGCATAGAGCGATGCCCGGTTCCGCGCCCGGCGCGTTCGTAGCCAAGCATCCCTAGCCCCCGCTCCCGTCATCGCCCAGCGACAACCCAGGGGACATCACTCAGTTTATTCCGCTCCCGAGTGACCAGAGGAGCTCCACTGAGATAATACCTCATCCCGGCTTGGGGTCGTGATACACACGCACCTGTAAGTCCACTTACGCCAATAAACAGGCTTTTCTCAATTAAACAAAAACGCACGTGCATGCACCATGTAAATGCCATATCAATGCACAAAAATAAACAACCATCCATAAAGCAATAAAACAAGCAACTCCGTCCTCCATCCATCTGACCCCCGAATTCCTCAGACTCAGTCCGGAATCAGCCAACCAACAGATAAATAATTATTGAATGAGTAAAATATATTTAAATCTGAAAGTAGGGTTTGGAAAATGCTTACAGCGCTATACGGTATTTTTAGAAAGCTTGCGGCGTTGCAAACGGCGGAGAAAAAGCAACGTAACAGTGAAAATTCACTGTGGCCGTGGGTTGTAAAATACCCACTTTTGAACGGGGACAAACCAGAGCTTGGGATTGATAGGGAATGGTCTAAGGATGATTATGAAGCTATTGGAAGTGGTGGTTGGCCGTGGGTGGCGGCGGAAACGGCAGAGAGAGGCCGGATTTCCCAAAATGGAAAGCTAGCTCGTGGGAGCTGTTCCAGTGGCTATTAGGGGCCGAAAATGGGTGGGTTAGGATGGCAAGGAACCGGTGATGAAGTGTTGAAGAAGTGGTGGCCGGAGGTGGAGCGACGGCGGCGGATCGAGGCAAAAACCGTGGGAGCTTCAAGGGCGTTTTTCGGCCAAACGGCTGGCCAGATGGGGCTAAGGTTCTGTGGGGAGGTGCGCCGGAGGGAGAGGCTTCGACCGGTGGGGGCGGTGTGCCGCACAGCGGCTGGACGGCAGCGGGTCGAGGGGTTGGGTGGCTTACGGCGTGGGAGAGGAGAGAGAGAGAGAGCCGATCGGGAGAGGAAGGAAGAAGAAAAAGAAAAGAAAGAAAAAAGAGAAAAAGAAAGAAGAAAAAGAAAAGAGAAATAAGAAAAAGGGAAAAAAGGGAAAAAGGGATGTAGGAAAGAGATGAGGTCCAATCCTCACTCCGGGAAAACAAAACAAAATCGCCGAGAAAGAGATTAAAAACTGCAAAACGACTAAAATAAATAAAACACAACATCAAATAAATTAAAAACAAATTTTAAAACGCAATAAATTAAAATAAATAAACTAATATATTAATTAAAATAAAAACAACCCTTCAGCGAAAATACACGCGAAAGCGGGTCATCACAAAAAACCTAGATTACAAAGGAGGAACACCACAAAGGTTGTGATTTACCTTTGATAAATTCAAACGTTCAATGAAGAATAAGAGTAGGTAAACTCAACTCACAATGAATAAATTTATCAATTTTCATAAACTTTTATTAACTTGCTAAAATGAGACTACAAAGAGTATTTAAACCAAAATCTAATTGAAACCCTAGCCAAAAAAACCCCTATCTTCCAAAAAATGCCCTTGAGCGAATAATGCCGCGGCTACAGTACCACTACAGTAACTTAGCCTTTTGAAATCCTAATTCAACAAAATAAAATATGTGTGGGCCAAGCATCCTCAAGCCCAATTATTCTAGAATAATTCAATTGTGAAACTCTACAAATCTGAAGCGGCATTCCAATAAAAACAAAAACCCTAAGATAGAATAATTTGACAACCCTAATGAAAGAACAAGGCAACCTTAATCAAAGAACAACAGAACTCTAATAAAAGAAATTGGGAAATCCTAGCAAACGAATTCAACACCCCCTATTTTTTCTTTGAATAAAATTGATCAATTTCATAAATTTTCATAAATTGTTAAAATGTGGATGCAAGGAGTTTAAATAGCCCTTCTCAAAACATAATCCTAGTTAAATAATAAGGCCCATTCTTTTCAAAAATACCTTTAAGTGAATAGTATTGCGCTACAATACTGCTATAGTAACTTTGCCTCTTGAAATCCGAGTTCAACAAAATAAAACATATGTGGGCCAAGTATCCTCAACCTCGATTATTCTAGACTAGTTCCTATAACTATTAAAAGAAGCTCTTTTAATTAAATAAACAAGTCCAAGGCCTTTAATCACATAAACATAATAATAGGCCATAATTTATGTTGCATTCTTCCATTGCTTATGTAATGTGGATGAGAATTGGATCTCCTTCTCTCAAGACCAACTTGAATATTGGGCTCTTGTTAGACTCATCCCAAGTGGATTTCACACGTCCTTGCCTAGCTTTCTTGTTCTTCTTAGCTCTTGATCTTGTAATTACTCCATTTGGAACTTGCAAGAGATCTTTAACACTTGGTCTACCTTGGTGTCCATCATTCTCTCTCTCCTCAAAAAGATTCGATCTCGAATTTCCACCTGCATCAAAGGAAAAATGATCAGTAACATTAAAAATAGCATACACATGATACTTACCTGGAAGATCCACTTGATATGAATTATCATTAATTTTCTCAACAATTTGGAAAATTCTATCCAAGCTACTCCTGTCATCAACAAGCAAAAGCATCAAAGCTAAAGGAGCAAGTGGATTAAAATCATAAACAACTTCAAAATGTGAATAAGAAATAGTAGTATGCATGATCCTATTATATGCAAATTCTAATAATGACAAATGATACTCTCGCAAACGTTTATGCAACAATTCAATAAATGGAAAATGATACTTCCATAGACGTTCATAAAACACATCTAAAGTCTTCCTTACTCCAAAATGACAACTCCAATTGTATACAATCTCAATGAATATACTCCCAAAAGTGTTCATGCAATACACCTAAACTCTTCTTTACACCAAAGTGACCAATCCAGTTATATACAAACTCAATGAATGGGAAATAATACTCCCACCAATGGTCATGCAACACTTCTAAGGCCCTCTTAACATCAAAATGTCCCCTCAAAGCACCTCCATGTGCTCCACGCACAAGCAACTCACGCATAGAAATATTAGGCACAAAAAGTCTATTCTATCTAAACAAGTACCAATCTAGTCTATAAAACTTACCAAACGATGCTTTCTCACATACTCCATACACACTATCAAAGTCATCATCATTAGCATGTAATTTCTTATTATATTCAAATTTTAATAACTTTGCATCCAAAATGAAGATAAGGACATAACATCTTGCTAAAGCATCAACCACATGACGTGAAAATCTAAATTATGTTAAAATCTCTTGAGGTAAAAGGCAAGATAAGGACATACCTTTGTGGCATTCCTCCTATATAATCTAGGATTTTGAAACGAGTTGCTCAACGAGTCTAGATTCTTCCATCCAATTGACTTGATTTTGGCTTTCTTGGGTGAGTTTTCAAATTGATTGTGGGTTCAAGGGATTCCAATTCTCACGGCTTCACATCATTTGGTATTCAGAACAAGGTTTTCAATCAGGTCTGATTCTATCTTTTATTTATTGCATCTTTAATTCTAGGGTTTCATTGTTCTAGGGTTGCCAAAAAAAGAATGCAAAAATTTCCTTGTTCCTAGGGCTGCCAAATTATTCTATCATTAGGGTTCTTTGTGTTTTGGTCTTGGGCTTCCCTATTGATTAGGGGTTGAAAATTGCATAATCTAGGGTTTCAAAATTCTGGGGTTTCTTGCATCTCCAAATTTGTCAATTGCTTGGAGTGCCGTTTCATTGATTCTCTTCTATTCCTTTTTTTTTTTTTTTTTTGTGTTTGAATTTAATTGTATGATTGTCACAATTGAATATTGTTGTTTGTGATTGAAATGATGAGAAAAGAAAGGAATAGAAAATAAAAGAGTGGAAAAGAAAAGAAAAGAATTGACTTGAGTCTCGTGTCATTTTATTCTTTTCGTGTTTTTCTTGTTCTTATTTCTTAGACCTAATTACTAGTTGGAATAAAACAAAGTTGTATTGTCTTGATTGAGTTCAATTAGTTCTTAAAGAACTTGAGTGGGAAAACTCTTGAGGTAAAAGGCAAGAGAGTGTGAGATCATTATTGGGAAAAAGTCAATTAAGAGTGACACACGAGTGGAGTGCTATTATTTGAGTGTAAACACATAAAGGAATGTGTGAGCTTTTTACCACTAACATTCTTTTTGTGCAGTACATTACGATGTCTCATATTAGTGACTCAACATCGAATGGGGTGGCAGACAATTCATTCTTTGTGTTGCGGTCCATGCAACAAAAGTTTGAAATGTTGAATTTGGCATTGGGGGAAGTGAGAGAGAGGATGGATCAATAAGGTACGGTGATTAGAAATCTGCAAGGTAGGAAAGATAGGAGGAGACATGAGCCTAGTATTGAGAATGAGTATGAGAATGAAGGGCATGTTAAGTCTCTTATTGGTAGGCATGCTCTCAATACACAAATTAAAATAGATAATATGGAGCAGCAGAGAAAGAATATTTTTCATACTAGATGCCACATCAATAACAAGGTATGTAGTATGATCATTGATGGGGGGAGTTGTACCAATTTGGCTAGTACTACTTTAGTAGAGAAATTGAATTTAACTACCTTAAAACACCTTAGACCATACACGTTGCAGTGGTTAAATGATTGTGGTTTTTTTTTTTTTTCAATTGGGAAGTATAAGGATGAGGTACTTTGTGACGTAGTGCCTATGCATGCTGGCCATATTTTGTTGGGGAGGCCATGGCAGTATGATAGAAGGGTGATCCATGATGGGATCAAGAATATATATAGCTTTGCAAAGGATGGAAAAACAATCAAGCTTGCTCCTTTAACCACAAAAAAGGTCCATGAGGACCAACTGAAATTGAAAAGTAAGGTTGATAAAAAAAGAATGAATGAATGTGAGGTTGATAAAAAATAAATAAATAAATAAATATTGAGATTGATAAAAAAAGAGAGTAAAAGGAGGTTGAGCGAAAAAGAAAGAGTGGGAGTGAGATTGAACAAGAAAGAAATAGTGAGACAGAAAATGAGAGAGAGAAAAGAAATGAGAGTGAGGCTGAAATCTCAAGAAAAAAAGAGAGTGAAGAGAAAGAGGAGAGTGAAAAGAAAAGTGAGAGTAAAGAAAGTGATAAAAAACAAAGAAAGAAGTGAGTTTTTATGCTAAAACAAGCTTTTATACTAACTAATTTAATGACTCTTTGCCTAGTGTTATCGTTTCTTTGTTGCAGGGATATAAAGTTATGATTTCTAGCAGAGTGTTTAGTGGATTACCTATTAGAAAGATAGAGCAATACATTAATTTTGTGCTAGGTGCGACAATCCCTATTCGACCTTTCTTTGAAGAACGTTGACGTACTTGAAAGGACAAAGTAAGTTGTTGACTAGAATGCATACTAAGTGGAAGGAATGTATTGAGACTTTTCTTCATATAATCAAATACACACAAGGTAAGGAAAATTTTGTGGTTGTTGCAATATCAAGAAGGTATGTCCTTATCTTCATTTTAGATGCAAAGTTATTGAGATTTGAATATGATAAAAAATTGAATGCTAATGATGATGGCTTGACTAGTGTGTATGGAGTACTTGAGAAAGTATCGTTTGGTCAGTTCTATAGACTAGATTGGTATTTGTTTAAAGAGAACAGACTTTGTGAGCCTACTAGTCTTATGCTTGAGTTGCTTGTGCATGGATGTGATTTAATTGATCATTTTGGTGTAAAGAAGATTTTAGACTTGTTGCATGACCATTCATGGGAGTATTCTTTCTCATTCATTGAATTTACATATAGTTGGAGTTGTCACTTTGGTGTAAAGAAGATTTTAGGCGTATTGCATGAACACTTTTAGGAGTATGGTTTGCCATTCATTGAAATCGCATATAATTGGAGTGGTCATTTTGGAGTAAGGAAGACTTTAGATGTGTTTCATGAACGTGTGTGGGAGTATCATTTTCCATTCATTGAATTGTTGCAGGAACATTTACAAGAGTATCATTTGTCATTATTAGAGTTTGCATATAATAGGACCATGCATACTATTATTTCTTATTCACAGTTTGAAGTTATTGTGGCTTTAATCCACTTATTCCTTTCGATTTAATGCTTTTACCCGTTGATGACAGAAGTAAATTGGATGGACTTTTCCAAATTCTTGATAAAATAAATGATAATTCATATCAAGTGGATCTTTCAGATAAGTATCATGTTTATGCTATTTTCAATATTACTGATCTTTTTTCCTTTAATGCAGGTGGAGATTCGAGGTCGAATCATTTTGAGGAGAGGGGGAATGATGGGCCCCAAGGTAAATCGAGCCTTAGAGATCATTTGCAAGTTACAAATGAGGTAATCACAAGATCGAGAGTTAAGAAGAGCAAGGAAGTAATGTAAGAATTGGTGCAATCCACTTGGAACGTGTCTAGCAATAGCCCAACATTCAAGATTGAAGGATGAAGATCCAGTTTTGATTCATTTGATATATGCTATGGAAGAAGGCAACAACTTGACTTAAAGGCTTTGAGCATTTCAGGGCTTTCAACTTATTTAATTCATTTAAAAGACTTATTTTATTAGTTTAGAATAATTGGGTTTATTATAAGAAGGTCTTAAGGGCATGTTGGGAAGTTATTATTTTGTTGGACTAGGATTTCAAGAGGGGTTACTGTAGCTGAGGTTTTATTTTGTTGGACTAGGATTTCACTCAGGGGCATTTTTGGAAGATGAAGCTTTATTTTACCTAGGTTTTGTGAGGTTTTAGTTTAAATACTCTTTATTGCCTCCTTTTGAGGAGATATGAAAGTTTATGAAAATTGATGAATTTTATTCATTGTAAGTTAAGTTTATCTCTTCTTGTTCTTGTTGAACTTTTGAACTTATCAAAGATAAATCACAACTTTTATGATGTTCCTTTTTTGTAATCTGGGTTCTTGAGACAGGTTCTTCAACGGGTCTAAATTTTCATATAATCTAGGTTCTTGAAAGGAGTTTCTCAATGGGTCTAGGTTCTTCCATTCATTGACTTGATTTTAGTCTTTCTCAACAGGTGTAGGTTCTCTGATACCAAATGATGTGAACCCGCGGGAATTGAAATCCCTTGAACTCAAAATCAATTTAAAAACTTACTTAAGAAAGCCAAAATCAAGTCAATGGATAAGAATCTAGACTCGTCAAGGAACTCGTTTCAAGAACTTAGATTATATTAAAATCTAGACATGTTGAAGAACTTGTCTCAAGAACCCAGATTACAAAGGAGGAATGCCACAAAAGCTGTAATTTACCTTTGATAAGTTTAAATGTTCAATAAAAAACAAGAGGAGATAAACTCAACTCACAATGAATAAATTCATCAATTTTCATAAACTTTTATTAACTTGTTAAAATGAAACTACAAAGAGTATTTAAACCAAAATCTAATTGAAACTCTAGCCAAAATAAACCCTCATCTTCCAAAAAATACTCTTGAGTGAATAGTGTTGTGGCTACAGTGTGCGGCTACAATACCAATACAGTAACTTAGCTTTTTTCTAATTCAACAAAATAAAACATGTGTGGGCCAAGCATCGTCAAACCCAATTATTCTAGACTAATTCCTATAACTAATATAATAAGCCCTTTTAATGAAATAAACAAGTTCAAGTCATTCAATCACATAAACATAATAATAGGCCATAATTTATGTTGCACTCTTCCATTGCTTGTATCACATAGATGAGAATCAGATCTCTTTCTCTTAAGCCCATCTTAAATATTAGACTCTTGCAGACTTGTCCCAAGTGAATTGCACCAATCCCTGTATTGCTTACTTGCTCTTCTTAGCTCTCAATCTTTTGATTGCCCCAATTATAACTTGCAAGAGATCTTTAAAATTGGGTCCACCTTGGAGCCCATCAGCACCTCTTCGCCTCCTTGATTTGTATCTTTGTTTCTCTCCCTCTCTGTTTGCTCTCTCTGTCTCTCTCTATCAGTCGTTCTCTCTCTTCCTTACCCTTGTTTTGTTGCTCTCTTTTTCTAGCATCGCACCTTTGTTGTGATCTTAAGATTTTTCCATTACTGGTAGTAGTTCAACCTCAAATTGCTTAGTCACTGCCTCATCACTAGAACCCAAGGCGAGTGTTCTATCACACTACAATCTTGAGTTTTCCAGATTCTTGGGATTATGTCAATTGAGAGGGTGGATGTAATATTGGTGTTGGAAATATTGGAAAATCCATGGAGCTTACTAGTTTGGGGGTAGTAATATTGCTTGACTTATTTTAAGTGGAGGCTGGTAGGATGTTAATGTTAGGTTGGGATGTGGTATTCTAGTTGGATTGAAAATCAGTTTGGGATGGGACATTGTGTAAATTTGAGACTTCAAGGGTTGGAAAGGAGAATTTAGGTGTGAATGCCTCCTCAGATGAGCAAAGTTCTAGAAATTATTTTAGTTGGCTTGAAATTGAGGAGTAATCAATTTAGAGGAATTGAAACCATGGAGTTATTGTTGAGGAGTCATTTAGTTTGTGCTGTCTTATTTTATAGGTGCTAGTTTAATTCTATTAATTTATGGTTGTGTAAATTGTGTTTAGGTGTCAATTGATTTTCATTGGGGATTATGTGAGACAACTTAGAGATGTTAAAAAGTCTAGGTAAGCAATGCTTCTATGCTAAATTTTGCCTAAAAATTGATTGAGATGGATTTTATGAAAACTTGCATGTTTTGTTATGAAAACAATCTTGGTCACTTTTCTTCATTATTTCATTAAATATGAACAAGAAATTGAAACATTTTTATGTCATGGCAATGTAGACATGACTATTTTTTTAATATTATGCTCTCAACTACATAAAAAATAGTGATTATGAAATCTGAAAATTTGTATACAATCATGCAATATTTATCTGTTAGTACTCTGTTTTGATATGATATGTTGCATTTGAAAACCCTTTAGCATGCATTCTGTTTCTGCTTCCTTCCCGACCTTATCACAAGTGTAAGACTGTGGTCTTTGTTATTATGTTGGTACCAACGCTTCTATTTCTGGTGCACCCACTTTGGAAACAAAGCAGTTTCTGTATGGTCTTTCCTATGTGCACACTTGATGGGTCGAGTTTAAAAGAGGAAGATTTCACATTTTGTTTCTACTCGGTTGGCTATCAAGTTTTGCACAATCCTACCACGGGGTTTAAACATGGAATCTGTTTTGTTATGATGATGTTTATTTATGCTTATGCCAAAAGACTTCTGTATATCGTATTATTGTAAATAATTGTTTCTTAAATGTCGCTCTACTATTTTGATATTATGTTTTTCTCTTCATTCTATAACTAGTGTAAATAATTGTTTCTACTCTGTTGGCTATCAAGTTTTGCACAATCCTACCACGGGGTTTAAACATGGAATCTGTTTTGTTATGATGATGTTTAGTTATGCTTATGCCAAAAGACTTCTGTATATCATATTATTGTAAATAATTGTTTCTTAAATGTCGCTCTACTATTTTGATATTATGTTTTTCTCTTCATTCTATAACTAGTTTATACACTAGTATAGGTTCACTGCTTATTAAATCGGTAGACTCACCCCTTTGTCCATTTTTTTTTTTTTTTTTTTTTTTTTTTATAGATGATTTTGATAGTTGCATGACAAGATTAAAGAGAAAGGCGAGATGAGTGTCAGGTGGCATAAGTGGCTTTGTCTAAGATAAGAGAAATTTTGCTAGTGTTTATAGCTTATTTGAGTTGAAATAAGTTTTTAGACATTTGATTTTGGAGGATTTTTTGTATTAAAGTTCTTATTATTGTCGATTTCAGGTTAGATGGTTCACCTTCCCGTACGGGGCATGCCAACACATGTTGAACATATTATCCAGGTGTGTGGTGCAAGTGACGACAATATGATTAGTAAATGCATGCTAACATGCCTGTGGGTTATAATGTGGCCATGAAGATATATTTGAGGTTGATAAGTTATGGGTTGATTAATATGATAATATGGGTCATCGATCAATATATTACGGACTCTTTAGGTTGGATACTTGTTATGGATTACGAACAAATTAAATTAGACCATTTAAGTGAGTATATTTATACCCTTATTGCTGATTTATGTACATGGAAATGTCATGACCATGAGATTAAGGAATGAAGTAATTACTGTATGAGGTAAAATGATTGAAAATTGATGTGATAACGAAGACGGTACCATGAGATTAAGGGACGTATTGCAACGCCAGATTGGCTTAATTGCGGTGCACTAGTGATGACCATCTTGAGGATGACAATTCTTTCCCAACAATTCTTTCCCAATAGTTATAATTGCGACCGAATGTAATTGAGTGTTAATGCATGACTAAGACTTTGAGAGAAATCAAGAGAAATTAATGTATACTTATTAATGAGATGGAACGTGGCTTTGAATATTATTGCGACTCATTTTTATTTTAATGTGTGACTACCCAAATTAATTATTAAAGTAGGGTTTGAAAAAGCAATATAGAACTTGACTAGGGAGAAGAGGCAGACACCTAGACTATTCATAGGTATTTTAATTTATAAATTTATTAGTGTTAGGTTTAAATAATTTTTAATAAGTGCGGCCACAAACTCCTTTTAATAATGTATGTTCTATTTTTATGTAATGGAATCTTTTTACACCTTGTGCTTTATTAAGAAGAAGACATTTTAAGATTAGTAACATTCTAGTCCCCATTTCTTCCAAAATTTACTTCATTTTTAACCCTAGAGGGATTGAGTGTTACAAGCATACAATTCTACTCTTTTTCTTCTTTCTTTTTTTTATTAAAAATAAAAAACACGAGGCAAAAGCCCCAATTTTATTCAAAGTCTCACTAAGACGGAAGAAAGCCACAACTACAATTACTGGCACCTAATATAGGAGATACCCCATTTATCAGAGTACATACAAGGCCACAAATACGTCTATCTATAAACTCCTCACCCCAAAAATTTAAATGTCGACCCATCGCACCCTCTTTTGCAAGAAAATCTGCAACCATGTTTGCTTCTCTATAGATATGACGAACACTGACATTCATCAAATGAAATAAATGAAATGCTTCTTCTCAAAAATCCCATAAAAACCAAAATTTGCATACACGTGAATGAAACCAACCGACAATCACCATTGAATCCAACTCTACCGAAAAATCTCTCATACCCATTTGATGACGCAACTTTAATCCATCAAGAAAAGCTCGGCACTCCACAACGGTATTTGTGGCATACCCATAACAATGAGCAAATCCCGCAATACCATGAGAATCTCTAATTACCCCACCCGCTCCAAATTGAAAAAAGTAAAAAAACTATAACGGAAAGCTTGTTACAAGGAACTCAATTCAAATAAAAACAAATAAGAAAGAGAGAGGGAAGAAAAACCACAGTCAACTAGCTGCCCAGCCTGCCCTGGCAGGATACCCCACATGCTGATCTGGCATTTGCTTCATCCCCGGAGATCCAGCATACAATTCTACTTATCCAAGATCCAGAGATCATGTGGAAGGCTGTTGCACCCAATACATAGATGCCAATTTACGTGATCATAGAACAGTTAAGAGATTACTGCATGTATCGGGAGAGATTCGTGGTACATAATCTCCTAAATTTGAGTCCTCAAGAAAAAAAAAATATATATCATAAAATTGACTCCAACTGCTGCATTTCTTTGTCCAAAATCTCACGTTCATCTTCTGTAATCATATAAGAATCAGCTACAGCCTTCCCCTTCTGAAGCACATCAGAAGGTACAGTTTGGAGGAGGCTGAAAGATGGAAAACTCCTTAGCTTCCTTGGCTATGTACATGTCAATTTGTGAAGTATTCTACTGAAACGAAGATTGTGGCAAAGATACTAGAAGCCAGTGTTGAGTGATGATATATGATCTACTCAAAGCATTTTACCTTTCCAGAGCATTAAGGGCCATATTAATCTTTCCCTTCATTGATTCAACCGAGGCCTCTGTATCATTTCTTGATGCACGCAGAAGTAAGGAATCAAGTTCCTCCAATGCTCTGCAGAAGTGGAGATTTCTCTAGACTTAGAGTTTTGTTCAACGACAATTGTAAACTTGTGGCTATCACAAAATCAGACCTGGTCATGTGTGTTAGCTGAGATATTTTTAAAAAGAGATTCTCCTTGCAACTCAGTCACCAAGAGAAGGAGAGGGCTGTCTCCCCTGGTGCAGCCATAGGTCCAATGGGGTCTCCAATGGACCGAGAAAAGGAGAAAAAAAGGATCTTTCAATTAAGAATATTCATCATCAAGTGCATCAACATACTGTAGATTAACATGCACACCTGATCTGTATCCATTCAAAGGGCCATGACTTGGCAGGCTTACACTCCATTACCTAAAACTGCATAGTTATTTTAGGGTACCCTCCTAACTGAGCGCAGCTCAGACGCTTGATAATGACTTCAAACTTCAAAGTGAAAGGGGGAGTTTGATTAAAAACTATTAACTAGGGCAGTGCTGAAAACCTGCACGCATTTTATCTCCATAGATGAACCACAACTATTTAGGCAAAACTACGCCGTCAAATGAGAAAAACTTGCAATCAGAAAGTGAGATACCCAAATTTCATCCATTTTAAAAACGAGGACTAGCCAGTGAAATCTAAGTCTTATGCAACCAAAACCTGACAAACAAAATTCCTTTCATGCAGTATCACATTTGAAGATACCATCTGTAACTTTTGAACTAGAAAGACCAAGACATGCCAGTTCTTTTGATGAACCCCAAAATGTGATTATAGTACTACTGTTACAGAAAACACCAACAATCTTGAAAGAGATTATTTATTAAATTTTATATTATTATTTGAAAAACTGAAAGAGTGAAATGGAAGTTAAATGCTTACTGCCTGGACCAGCAGAACAAGATTTTATAACAGCGGGTTGGATGTCGAGGTACCCCAGAATGGTCTTTGGTACTAATCTAGTGATTACAACTTCTGAAAATGGCCTTCACCTCCTAAACACCACATTGTTAAGTGTTTTGATTTTCTAGGTAGACAGGGCTGTCAGGCCCTATTTTCCACTGTTATGTATATCAGATTGCAGGGCATGATTATGGATAAACTACAATCTATGCCTACTCTCCTTTGCATAAATAAATTGCTTAAAAATCATAACGATGTTCATCAAATAAGTGATATACCTGAGGCATTGATCAACACTGTCGGAAGCACTGTTACCATTGCCATTGTCCAAAGCATATTGTGCCACCTACAGTCCCAACAAAATTTACTAAGCGCCTAGGACATACAAAAGAACTGTCTTAAAGCAAACATAGAAGAGTATGGGCATTGATAATGGATATATCATCTCATAACCAATGATGATAAGAACAGTCAGATAACAATAAGGACTAACAAAAGGTATCACTGTTTGATGTGCAACAATTGCAGGAAAACTAAAAATATGCACTACATAGTCCCCGAGCATAATGCAATGCTTGTTAACTGAACTTCTTGAGCACTAGATCAGAATGGCTGATCAGATTATCTATGGAAAAATCTTAAGAGACTTGCAATTAAGCACCCACACAGGACTTTGGTTTGAAGACTCGTGGCCGTTAGAACTGAGAATGATTTTTTAAGTACCAGAATACATGAGGTGCATACACTTATTAAAAAGAGTAATATTTAAGGTGCATGCGGTGAAGAAATCTAAGACAGCCTTCTCGCATTCTAGTGAGAGTACGACAGTCGTCTAGTCAGAAACTACCATAAAGAAATTCAAAGGCTCCAAGCATTCTAGTGAAGTCAGAAAAACATTACTCAGCATAGTCTAGCACAGAGGTTCTAGGAAGTCTCAACTTACAGCTCGAATATTTACACGAAGGGATGCCGCAGGGCCAGAGCGTAGTAGGGATCGGCAAGCAGCATATTGGGGTTGCTCAGCTTCTAGAGATTTCTCTGTACTAGGAGAAAATATATAAGTATTATCACACCATCTTTATACCGTTTGGGCAAAAAGACACTTCAACTCCAAAACTGTCAACACCTTTCTCAATATGGTACCCAAAATCTCACTTTTGAGATAATGCACCCTCAGACTAACACTTGTAGTCAGATAACAGCCCCATCCAATTCTGCTGTTAAATTGGACAGAAAATGACTCATGATGTCATATTGGGATGTGAAATTCCAAATATGACATTGTATTATTTTTAGGAAAAAAGGGCCTAAGATAAATTAGAAAGAAGGTAAACATATCAGCCTGGGGGCGGATCTCCCTCTCCTCTCTGTGATATACCCGTGAGGGGTTGGACTAGTCCCTCCCAATGCCACGAGAGGATGAATCCAGGAGGGGGCAGATCCACACTCCCCCTTTCTTTTTAAATATTTTCAGGCTCTCTAAGTTCATTTCCATCATTTTACCTCTGAATGTGGCACATGTCAGACAAATGCTGCATTTTCTGTCTGATTTAATGTCATAATTTGATAGATGATGCTATTTGAGAATAAGTGGTATTTAAAGCATAGTATCTCAAGAGTGGCAGTTTGGGTGGTATATAAGAAAAAGGCAAGATGGGTTTGGGGGTACAAATTGTATTTTTCCCCACCTTGTGCAATGCTTCAACAAGCCAAACACTAGAGGGAGAAATGCTTAAAGTTGATGTTCAAAAGGGGAAGTAAAAATGGAGCAACAATAATATCCAACAAAGTAGAAAGAAGTAAAGACATGCACCAACACACATGAACTGACACAAGAATTGAGAGACAGAGACATTAATCCTCAAATGGAAAACCAAACTTGCATGCATCAAAACAAAAAATGAAGAAAATTTGGATAAGATTCTAAAGAAAGAATACACAGTAAGAATTAGTAGTTAGATGATATTCTATTCATAGAATACCATGGTCAAAGCATCACCAGAGATGCAAAAGAGTTAGGCCTTGAATAAAATTCATAAACCAGATAACTACGAGTCTCTATACAAACAAAAGGGTGATGCCAAAAAAAGTTAAAAAAATAAATACCTAGGTCCTTGATCTGTGATTGCGTCAGTATGACAGCTGGCACATAAACCTCAAGTGGGTCTAGTTTTTTCCTGGTTATTGTATCAGAAGAAGAATTAGCGACAAGGATACATTATTTCAAAGCGTAACCCTGAACTTAAAAAATGATTGAAACCAAAATTGACTTCGATCATTCTGTATGAAGAATCGTTGTATTAGAACTTTCAAGGACCCAAGCTTTTGAAGTTCTGAAATGATGACTCGAGGAATAATGAAACTCCCATCAACGTCGAAGTAATCCCTAGAACTGAACTGCTTCAAAAAGACAAGTATTGATTCACCAAGCAAATATTAGGAGGAAAAGAAGCCATGCAATAATCACTACCTTTTCACGTATTTATCAAAAATGCTGCCCGCGATAGCATCTACCAGAAAACAAAACACAATAAAAACCAACACCAACAACAACAACAATAATGCAAAGCAAAAGACTGCATACTTATCAAGAAAATGCAGGAAACAACACTCAAATTAAGCCTAATTCAAATAGAGCTGAAATGGCCAATGGACTTGTCGCCTGATCAAATTTGTCCCTCTCACAAGTGATGTGCGACACATAATTGAGCTGAAATACGTAACACTAAAATAAAAATAGAAACAAAAGTTCCTACTTGTTTTTTTTCGCTGCTCTGATCTCTTTTTGATATAAGATTTAATCTATAAGTAAGTAGAGTTTGCCCTTTTTGTTCTTCATATTACCCTTTGTTATTCTAAAGCTCTTCATATTATGCCCTCAGCTGCAACGACTACCAACAGATTAGATGCCGTCTTATTTGTCTACAAAGAAAAAGCAGTCTAAAGAAATTTAAATTTGAAGAAACGTCCAAACGCCGCCTTATGATATTTTATCTCTTACAGGATTTGCTTTTCTCGGCAACCAAACAGAGGTTTAACTAAAGTAACATTTTTAAAAGGAGCCGAGAAAAAAGAATAGTGTGAGGCTTACAGTTGGGGATAGAGAATAAGTGGGAGAGGACGAAGGAGATGGAGATCAATCGCCTGTTCTCCCGCCATTTTGGGGGTGACAATGCGCACTTCACTCGAGGCAATTTCCTCTGGGCTTTGGCGATGGGAGAAAGAGGGCAGGTTAAGGGCTTCGCGCTAACGTACGAAGGGGTTGCTAGCATGACCATACCGACAGAACATACGACCCGTTATCTGTCTGGGTAGTTGCCTAGGCTTCTTAACTCTCGAAGACTCGAACGGAGCTTATCCGTTTGTTCTCTCTCGCCTTTCACGAAACATGTATGTAGATTCACAGATTTGCCATCCCCATTTTCATATCTTTGTTTCTTTCGTTTACTCTTGGACCAAATCTTTTTAAAGATTTTTTTATTAAAAGTTCTAAATCGATCGAGTTTTGCTATATACAAATACAGTCAAGTCCTAATATGTATACTAATACTGATTTATTCATACATAAAATTTAAATTAATACTATTTTCAATAAAATCTACTTTTTAACCAATCACATCACATTGGTGCACAGATTAATATACAATTATACTTGCAATTATATTTTTTCAAATCGATTATCAGGTTCGGGCATTTTTGTAATTGGAGACCTATATTTTAAATTTTTACGAGAATGTGTCCCTGCCACGTATAGTTATAGTATGCATAATTACCATATAATTATTTAAAAAAGAGTTAGACTTATTATTAAAAAAATAATTTTTTATGTTGATGAGTGTGTGAAAGTGCAAGGCTAAAATGTGAACAGAAATCATAAGAATTAATGTGTATTCTTAAATTGAATTTCTATTTACGTTGGGATACTCCTAAGCAGTTTTTTTATGTCTAATTTCAGAGTTTATAAAAGAGCAAGTCAAGTCCAGTCAAATTCAAAGGAGGACATTCATGGAATTTGAGAGCAATTTGGAAGAAAAGAAAAAGAAAAAAATCACAAAATGAAACCACAAGAAGTCCAAGTCCGAAATTCGCTAGGAGACAGTCTGGACATACTTTAGTCTTTTGATTGTATCTTTTTACTCATATATCGGATTGATGCGATTCTTAATGCATTGGAAAGCTATCTTAAAGGGCTATAATTTTGTCTCTAATAAGGATTTTCAAATTCAAACTCCTGGAGGCTGTACGTGGCTGCCAAAATAAGTCCTAAAATTTAGGCGATTTTTTTATGCGGAAATCAAGAGGACATTAGGGTTTCTTTCTTACCCTATATAAGCATATCATTAGCACGAAATGGAGAGGAGGAAGAGGCACAACAGACAGATCTGAAGAGAGGAGAAAATCACTTCCATGGCCACCGTTCGCTTCAGTTTTCTCTGGAGATTTTTGTTGTCCATTATATTTATGGGTAACTAAATTCTCAAGTAGGGTTAGGGATGAATTTGCACATTAGATGATATTTCTAATTTATTGTTAATTCATGTATTTGATTTTCAATTGCTAAAACTCTTTTGTTTTATCATTCTCAATTCATCGTTGATGTTTTCTTCTCCGAATAATCATAGAATTTATTGTGTTTATGGATTCAGTCATGCTTTTTCTATTAAATGGATTAGTTCTTTGATTATGTTTGGATCAATTGTTTATCTATATTGATTTAGTTCTTTGCTACAATATCGCTACCTGAGTATATTGTCGTCGTTGGATTTTCTCAATAGGAATAGTAATTTACGTTTTTTTAAAAGTGGTAAATGATTTTTCAAAGGGTTAAATTTGATTTAACTTTGATTTACAAATCTATACCTTCCGATTGGGAATTTCGTAAATTGAGTTCCTAATTGAGTTATCCCATGAATTAAGAATAATTAAAATATTAGATTTTTGCAAGGGATTCCCGATGCTCTATTGTTCGTCAAATTTGAGTACTTTTTCCGTTAATCACTTTACTTCACTTTAATTTACATTTAAAATTATTCTTTGTTCTCCATTATTTATTTAATATTTTTCTTTAGTTTCTTTCTTCCTCTTGCTATTCTTTTAATTTGCCTCCCTGTAGAATCGACACCCCAAAGCCGTGCTAACAACTATCGCATTATTCTTTGGGCGTAATCAAATTTTGGCGCCGTTGCCAGGGAAACGGTAGAAGAATTGTGAGATAGTTTTTCTTTTCAATAGTTTGTAAAGGCGGTAACTTCGTTCCCTCTTTTAGCTTGCTGCATCTTTATTTTTTTTCTATTTCTTTTTGTAGTTTTTTTTTAGTGTTGCGTTTTTCTTTACCTTGCATGCACAGGTATAGAGACGTCTTGGGTCGGTTTGCTTGTAGACCTGTGTTAGAGTTAGAGTTTAATTTTTCTGATCATTTGTTTGATAATTCTTCTAATTTTGAGAAAATGAGTGAACACAAAGATCAACCCACTAGGACCCTTCAGGATTACCTCCACCCTACACGCACAGCCACACCATCATGCATGATGCTTCCAGCTAATATTCGCCAATTGGATTTTAAAACAGGGATGATACAGTTATTCCCTACTTTTCATGACTTGGAAAATGAAAATCCATATATGTACATTAGGGAGTTTGAGGAAGTAGTTACGACTTTTCATAGTCAAAATGCAACTAATGACATTGTGAGACTTAAGTTCTTTCCTTTCTCTTTGAAGGATAGAGCTAAGAGTTGGCTATACTCATTGAGACCATGATCTATTGGGTCATGGAATGAGATTACTCAGGTCTTCTTTAATAAATACTTTTCCCAACATAAGACCAATGTTTTAAAAAGGAAAATCTTCACCTTTATACAAAAGGACAGTGGGACTTTGTATCAGTCTTGGGAGAGATTTAAGGAGCTATTGGGTATGTGTCCTCACCATGGGTATGAGAATTGGCGCTTAGTGAGCTATTTTTACGAGGGACTTACACTTAGAGAGCGTCAATTTGTGGAGATAATGTGTAATGGTGAGTTCTTACAGAAAGATTCTGATGAGGCCATAGAATACCTCAATGAGCTTGCTGAAAAAGCTCACACTTGGACTGGACCTAGTGCTACTGAGAGCACAAATAGGTCACGAGCTACAGGAAACTTAAATAGTGGTGGAATTTACCATCTTAAGGAAGAAGATAACCTAAAGGCTAAAGTTGAGATGCTCACTAGGGAGCTAGAGGTGTTGAAGAATAAAGACTTAAAGTCAACACACGTGGCTAATCATGCAAAGTCTTTTGGACCATGTTTTGTGTGTGGCGGGGTAGATCACCTTGCCCAAGAGTGTCCTATATTTGCTGAGATGAGAGGGATGTATGAGGAACAATGTAATGCCTTAGGTATGTACATAAAGCCTGTTGCACCTTTCTCTAATACCTACAATCCTGAGTTGCATAATCACCCCAATTTTAGTTGGAAATTTGAAAACCAGCCACCTGGACAACCCCCTAGATCATATCCTGCACCATATTATGCACCTCCATTTTCTAGGAGTCCTTTAGAAGACACTTTGCATGCTTTTATTGAGGCATAGAGTAAAACTAATCAAAAGTTTAAATCCTAGATTATGTAGGTTGTTGAAGAAAACAAAAAGATAAAGAGTCATATATCTAAGATAATGAGCTCCTTGAGTGTGAATGAGCGTGGCAAGTTTCCTTCTCAAGCTCAATCCGCACCCCAAGGTCAGCATATGGCACAAAAAAATTTAAAAGAATTCAATGCCATTATGACAAGAAGTGGTAAGTCCTTACACATCCCAACAACTAATAAGCTAGAGGATGTCAAAGAGGAATAAAGCAATGATAGTACCGAGTTCTCCAAGGAAGCCGAGGTAATCAAGAGTCCAGTTAAGGTACCATTTCCTTCGGCTTTAAAATCTGGTATGTGGACTTTGGATTCTAGTAATGAAATCTTGGAGAACCTCAGGCAGGTAAAGATTAACCTTCCTCTTTTGCATGTTATTAAACAAGTTCCCACTTATGCAAAAGTTCTTAAAGATTTGTGTACAGTTAAGAGGAAGCACCATGTTAAGAAGACAACATTTCTGACAGAGCAAGTTAGTGCTCTAATTGAGCAGCGAATTCCTCCCAAGTACAAAGATCCTGGTTATCCAACCATTGCATGTAATATTGGGAATCATGAGTTTGGGCAAGCCTTGCTAGATCTAGGAGCTAGTGTTAATTTGATGCCTTATTCCATTTATTTGCAGCTTGGTTTGGGCGCAATTAAGCCTACTTCTATTGTGCTTCAGTTGGCTGATCGTTCAGTTAAGAAACCAAAAGGGATAGTTGAGGATGTTTTGATCCAAATTGAAAAATTTTATTATCTTGTTGATTTCTTAATTTTGGACACTCAATTAGTTGTTGAGTCTAACTCTAAGGTTCCTCTAATATTAGGTAGACATTTCCTTGCTACGGCTAATGCACTTATAAATTGCAGGAATGAGTTGATGAAACTATCTTTTGGAAACATAACCATGGAGGTCAACATTTTCCATATTGAGAAACAGCCAACAGATGATGAGTGCCACCAAACATACATGATTGATGCACTCATAGATAAGGGAGTTCACACAACTCATGATTTTGATCCCCTTGAATATTCCCTTGTGAATTCTGAGTTTGATACTATTAGTGATTCATCTGATGTTATTGATATTTGTGTTGTTTTTGATGAAACTTAGGATTATGGCACACAGGCTTGGCAATAGAAATTTAAGAGTTGTTTAAGAAATGTGGAAAACAGATTCTTGTAAGTATGAAAGCACCAAGAGTTAAATTGAAACCTTTGCCTAAGTCTAAAGTCTATAAGGTTAAAATGAAAACATTTCATGATAAAAATATTCTTAAGAAGAGGTTTAAACCTAATGACCGAATATACTCATATGATTTTGGATTTCACAAGTACCAAGAAAAACTTTGGTTTAGGTGGATTGACCCCTTTATAGTGAAGAATGTTTTTGTAAATGGGGCGGTAGAAATAGAGGATCCTAAGGATGGTCAGATCTTTAAAGTAAATGGTCAACATCTTAAAGTATTAATTGGTAGGCAAGTTCCGGAAGTGGAAGACATTCCACTTGTGGATCCAGTCTATCAACCTTGACCACACCACCCAGGTATGTTTTTCTTTATTTATTTTGTTTTGCTTTGTTTTATTTTTGTTTTTTTTTCTTATTTTCTTTCTTTTCCATTTTGTTTACTATTGTTTTCTTTGTTTTTGATTGCATAATAGTTTCATTTTTTCATTTCAAATTACCATCTTTGGTGTTTAGCGAGCTACCCACGTCACTCATCAGGTGTATTCTACCATTTTCAGTTACTCCCCATTCAATTTTGATTCTTAAATATTGAGGACAATGTTTCATTTAAGTTGGGGGATGGTGGTGCAAATTCAGTATTTAAAATGTTTGTTGGAACTCTGTGACATATTTTCATGTGTCAATTTTTTTTTTTAATTTGCATCACATGTGCATCATTTTCACATGTGTACTCATTCTCATTCATAGCCATCTTTGTGAATTCACCAAACCCACCATAATCATTTTTGCTGAAGCATTCATAGAACTCTTAATGCACTTATCCAAGTTTTGTGATAAGATGGTAGTTTGACACATGTAGTTAGAGAACTCTTTTGTTTAAGTATACATGTGAGTTTGGAGAGGATTGAGAGCATACAAATGCAGTAAATTGTGATAAGATTTCATTGATATATTGAATTGGGCACTTCTTTTGAGAATATCATTACATGGTTTGTGGTACGATGGTGGATATACTTGGGATATGACAAAGGTCAACTTAGGATTAATGTTTGAGCTTTTCAAGCTATCATTTTCCATCATAGACCCCTAGTAGCCAACTTTGAACCAATAAACACATGTAGCTTTTTTTTTTTTTCATATGCCCATATCATCCATGCCTCTCCACATTGGAGTATAACTTATAAACTGATTTTCTTACCCTTTTTACTTCCAAGTATATACCAGGTGTGGAATTTGCGTTCTCTTTCTTTTATTTTATCATTTTGAATTTAAAAAAAAAACAGAGAAGAATACAAGTTGCAAAGTGTTCAATTGAGTGAGCTCAAAAAAAAAAGTTGGTAGAAATGGAAAGAATACAAAAATGGCATGTGTTTGAAAGAATACAAAAGTGGCATGTGTTTGTCCATCAAATTGTTGAAAACAAAAAGAAAAGAGGAAGAAGAAGGAAAAACATTATTATTTGATGATTTGAAAAGTTGGAGAGTACATCAAGTGAGAAGTGTGGTCTATTGAGATATTTAATAAAATTTCCTTTGTATGTACTTGGAAGTTTTTGAATCCCTTTCATCCATTTTTTTCATATAGCCCTGAAACCAAGCCACATTACAATCTTTTGTGTTGACCATTCTGATCCTAAGTAAGTTGTTGGAAAGACTGGTGGGAGTCTCATTTTATAGTGTTCCTATCATAAGATCAATGTTTGCTTGTTGGTTGTACATAATTGCCTAATTTTCCATGAGAGTGTGTATAAACCCATTGTCAACTCCATAGAGAGAGCCCCTACATGAAACACTAGTATACCCGTGAGTTATGGAGTTGAACCTTTTGTTTGAGACGTTCTTGATGTTGCATGTGTCAAGGTCAGTGGTAAGATGGTTATGGCTTAGAGAACACACACACACTCTGTGGATTGCAATATGTGGATTGATCTTGATGGGTTATTGGATTCCTTAGATTGTTTTGATATGTGAATCTGGAAAGTGTGACCTAATGGCCTTTATGTGTGATTTTCTTTGGTCTTTTTCATTGTTTTGACATGAAAATTGCTAGGGACTAGCAATGAGTAAGTTGGGGGGTGTGATGAGTGTGCGAAAGTGCACTCTAAATACCCCTATTATTGGACTAAAATGCTAAAATGTGAATAGAAATCATAGAAATTAATGTGTATTCTTAAATTGAATTTCTATTTACGTTGGGATACTCCTAAATAGTTTTTTTATGTCTAATTTCAGAGTTTATAAAAGAGCAAGTCAAGCCCAGTCAAATTTAAAGGAGGACATTCATGGGGTTTGAGAGCAATTTGAAAGAAAAGAAAAAGATCAAAAAATCACAAAATTAGACCACAAGAAGTCCAAGTCCGAAATTCGCTAGGAGATAGTCTGGACATATTTTAGTCTTTTGATCATATCTTTTTATTCACACATCGGATTGATGAGATTATTGATGCATTAGAAAGCTATCTTAAAGGGCTATAACTTTGTCTTTAATAAGGATTTCCAAATTCAAACTCCTGAAGGACAAAGGTGGCTATCAAGATAAGTCCTAAAATTTAGGCGATTTTTTTATGCGGAAATCAAGAGGACATTAGGGTTTCTTTCTTACCCTATATAAGCATATCATTAGCACGAAATGGAGGGGGAGGAAGAGGCACAAGAGACAGATCTGAAGAGGGGAGAAAATCACTTCCATGGCCACCGTTCACTTCAGTTTTCTCTAGAAATTTTTGTTGTCCAGTATATTTATGAGTAACTAAATTCTCAAGTAGGGTTAAGGATGAACTTGTACATTAGATGGTATTTCTAATTTATTTTTAATTCATGTATTTGATCTTTAATTACTAAAACTCTTTTGTTTTATCATTCTCAATTCATCGTTGATGTTTTATTCTCTAAATAATCATATAGAATTTATTCTATTTATGGATTCAGTCATGCTTTTTCTATTGAATGAATTAGTTCTTTGATTATGTTTGGATCAATTATTTATCTATATTGATTTAGTTCTTTGCTGCAATATCGTTACCTGAGTATATTGTCGTCGTTGGATTTTCTCAATAGGGATAGTAATTTACATTTTTTTAAAAGTGGTAAATTTGATTTAATTTTGGTTTATAAATTTATACCTTCTGATTAGAAATTTTGAAAATTGAGTTCCTAATTGAGTTATCCTATGAATTAAGAATAATTAAAATACCAGATTTGTGCAAGGGATTCCCGATGCTCTATTGTTCGTCAAATTTGAGTACTTTTTCCGTTAATCACTTTACTTCATTTTAATTTACATTTAAAATTAATATTTGTTCTTCATTATTTATTTAATATTTTTCTTTAGTTTCTTTCTTCCTCTTGCTATTCTTTTAATTTGTCTCCTTGTGGAATTGACATTCCAAAGCTGTGCTACAACTATTGCGTTATTCTTTGGGCGTAATCAGGTTTCAACCAAACTTTTGGGGTTCCAATTGGATTCCAACCATTTAGGGTTTCATTAGGGTTGAAACCCTCTTTAATCTGGCTCAATTTGGTTGATCAGATGAAAAAAGTCTTGCTTAGGTAGCATGATCTCACACTTTGATTGCCTTCATAAAACCACTTAATAGTTCCTCTTTGTTCCAAATGTCTAAAACTATTCACTATGTGTGGTTAAGATCTTGCCAAGTATCCAAATAAAACTTCTCTAACCTAATTTGGACATTCCACACTGTGATTTTGAAAACACTGCACTTACTACGCTTATCGAGGTTACTATTCACTCCAAAAAATGCATAATAAACTTAGTACCAAAAAATCATAAATATTCATATTAACCTAAAGTAAAAATCGTTTACCAAACCTCAACCCCGTAATGCCCCTAAAAATAAATTCATAGTTTTGATATAAGCGTTTCGTCTGAAATTATGAAAATAGATTATTGCGCCATAAAATCTTAAATAATCAACTGAGTCTAGTGGTGCGGACCATAACATATTCTGACACTTCTAATTACATCAAACAATTGAAATCGCATTTTTGACACCATAGTGAGTGATAACACTAATTATGTTGGCAGACTAAAATCTTTACGATTAGTCGATTCATGAAAACTTACGGAGTTTTCACGAGGTTCCTAAAGTCTATAGAAATTCCACCATTGAATTTCTAGCGAGTTGTTACACTAAAAGGCCCCAACATTAATTCCAATAACCCAATTTACCCAGTTTGGTGTGAGAATTTGGGAGTAATTATTTCCCAGAGATCTGATACTAACGACTTCTTCAATCAAGTGATGTTGTACCCAAACATAAAAAAGAAACCATATGGCTATAAGGTTATAGACATTAGACAGAAAAGTAAAAACATGTTGTTCTGTAATGGACCCACTAATGAACTATAACCAATTCGAGATGGTTAGTCTCCAAGAACTAGAGAGAGGAACTAAAGAGAGTTAGAGAGAGAAGTTTGTTGAATACTGGATACCATAGTTGGCGTCCGTCCCAATTGTTGGCTTCCTTTTATAGATGCAATCTGCATTAGTTGAATCGGGATGATTAAACAACTGTGTTTAATCATCTTGTAGTTTACAATTTACACCCCTTATTACAACTTGTCGTTTACACTCTTTATACATTTCACTTAATAGAACGACAGCATATTACAATTCTCTCAACTACCACTTCCCATTTGCACTTCTCTCAAGTTAACTATCACTCACTGTTGTTCTTCACACTGCTGTTCTTCATCTTCGTTTCACAACACAGCTGCTCCTCATCATCAATCGGATCATAACATACCCTCCCCCTTTAGAAAACCTTGCCCACAAGGTGAGGGTAGTTATTCTTTAATTGCCAGTAAGGTTCCCAAGTCGCATCCTCAATTGCCCCTCCTTTCCATTGTACTAAAACTTCAGTCAATGGTCTATTGTTCATTTTTTTGAACCTCCTCTACAGAATACATTTAGGTTCTAGGATCAATTAACCCTTAAAATCAACTGGTGGTAATGTCGACAAAGGTGAAACAAGTTGGCCCAACTTCCTCTTAAGGCAAGAGACATGAAAAACTAGGTGTATAGCATACCCTTGAGGCAACAACAACTTATAGGCCACCTGCCCAATCCTCTCAATGACTTGAAATGGCCCATAAAACTTAGGACATAATTTGAAATTTCTCCTAAGTGCTAAAGATTGTTGTCTGTATGGCTGTAGCCTTAAGAAAACCCAATCTCCCATGTTGAATTCTCTTTCACTTCTCCTTTTATCAGCTGGGTATTTCATCCTTTCTTGAGCAGCATTTAAATTTGACTTCAAAGTGGCCATAATTTCTTCTCTGGTTCTTAAAACTTCCTTGACTGCCTGGTTAGTAGTAAGGCCAGGAACAAAGGACTGCAGCCTGGTTGGGGGCCTGCCATAAGCTACCTCATAAGGAGTTAGCTTTGTTGAAGTGTGAAATGTGGTGTTATACCACCACTCAGCTAAGGTCAACCAATTAGACCAAAGCCTTGGCTTGTCAGCTGTAAAACACCTCAAACAATGCTCTAAGCATTTATTTACTGCCTCAGTCTGTCTATCACTTTGAGGGTGATAAGCAAATGAATAAGAAAGAGTTACTTCTTGCAATTGAAACAGTTCTTTCCAAAAAGAACTAGTAAAAGTGGCTCCTCTATCAGATAGAATGTTGTGATGCCATGCAACTTAAAAACATGATCAAAGAAAACCAAACCTACCTTTGCTGCTGTAAAGGGATGTTTAAGAGGCATAAAGTGGGCATATTTTGATAATCTATCCGCCACCACCATAACTACCGAATAGCCTTTAGAAATTGGAGGACCTTCTACAAAGTCAATAGACAAATCTGTCCAAATTAATTGCGGCACAGGCAATAGTTGCAATAACCCAGGAGGGTTTATATTTTCCACCTTATTCTTCTGACACACTTCACATTCTCGAATATAAGTCTTCACCTCTTTTTTCAATCCAGGCCAATAAAATTCTTGCCTAGCTCTCTACAAAGATTTATGATAGCCTGAATGACCAGCAGAAGGGCTGGCATGTATAAAATGCAGAAGTTTAAGCTTCAACTCATGAGAGTTAGGAACATATATCTTTCCTTTCCTCATTAACACTTCATTTTTTATAACAAACTTAGAGTTTGTAGCAGCACCATTCTTCAACACAGTTAACTATTCTTGAACCACTGGATTAGATAGATAGGCCTGTTTCAATTCATCCAACCAAACTAGAGTAGGGTATGAAATGGCAAAAACTATTGCAGCTTCATCTTCTAACCCATCCCTTCGAGACAAGGCAACAACAACCTTATTTTCAGCTCCCTTTTTATACTCAATTGAAAACTCATAGCCCAACAGCTTTGAGATCCATTTTTGTTGAGCTGTTGTACCTATTTTCTGCTCCAACAGATACTTTAAGCTCAAATGATTAGTTCTTATGGTAAAAACTGACCCTAACAAATAAGGTCTCCATTTTTTAATGGCTAATACCAAAGCAAGCAACTTCAAGATAAACTCTTCCCTTTTAAATCCTGACTCAAAAATGCCAAAGGTCTTTGATTCTGCATCAAAACAACACATATTCCCACTCCACATGCATTACATTCAATGACAAATTGTTGAGTGAAATCAGGCAAGGCCAATACAGGTGGACTTACAACACCCTCTATAAAGCTATAAAAGCTTGTGTAGCTGATTCATTCGATACGAAGGCATCCTTTTTAAGCAAAACAATAAGTGGTGCTGCAATCTGGCCATAGTTTTTGATAAACTTTCTGTAATAGCCAGTTAATCCCAAGAAACCCTTTAATGCTTTAAGAGTTTTTGGAATTGGCCACAAAACCATTGCCTCTAATTTCCTCAGGTCAGCTCTCACACCCTCCTTGGAAATCAAATGGCCTAAGTACTCGATCTCCTTGCATGCAAAATGACATTTGGACTTCTTAGCATATAACTGGTGTTTCTTCATAATTGCCAACACATATGCTAAATGAGTCAAATGAGAGTCCAAATTCTTGCTATATACAAGAATGTCATCAAAGAACACAATAACAAATTTTCTCAAAAATGGTCTAAAGACATCATTCACGAGAGCTTGAAAAGTTGAAGGGGCATTAGTGAGTCCAAAAAGCATAACAAGGAACTCATAATGAATCTCATGTGTTTTAAATGCAGTTTTATGAATATCTTGAGGCCTCATTCGAATTTGATGATATCCTGATCTTAAATCCAATTTTGAAGAGATAGTAGAGCCAAATAACTCATCTAACAGCTCATCAACTATTGAAATGGGATACTTATCTTTAATGGTGACCTCATTAAGCATCTTGTAATCCATACACATTCTCCAAGACCCATATGCCTTCCTGACCAAGAGCATAGGTGATGAAAATGGTGATTGGCTGGGTCTAATTACACCAGTTTGTAGGAGCTCAACTACAATCTTTTCAATTTCTTCCTTTTGTCAATGTGGGTATCTGTATGGCCTTAAACAAATAGGAACAGTTTCATTCTTCAACAAAATCTTATGGTCTTGAGATCTATGTGGAGGAAGACCCTTAGGTTCCTAAAAAATACCCTCATAATTCTTTAGTAACTCATCAATCTGAGGACAAGATATCATTTGCTTCTGAATTGGCTCCACAACCATCAATTGGAGCCAAAATCCTTTGGAACCCACTTAGAAATAATAGTCATTTCTTTATTATCCACCAACTCAGAAGTTGGTGAGCTAAGTCCTTTAAGAACCACACTTCTATTATCATAAGAAAACTCCATTTTCAACATTATAGGACCCAAAGATTGAAGCCATTGCACACCCATAACAACATCATACCCTCCCAAATCAAGGGTAAAAAAATCAGCCAAAAAATTATTACCTTGCATATGAATTTGTACATTATGAACTCTGCCCAAACTCTGAACAACCTCCCCATTGGCCACTCGAACTTGTATTGACTAGTCTCTCTCAACTGCTAAAGCACATTTATCTGCAATTGTAGTATCCACAAAGTTGTGGGTGCTACCAGTATCTATTAAAATCACCACTTTCTTTTTATTAATTTGACCCACAATCCTTATTGTCTTAGGATTAGGTGTCCCAACAATAGCTTGTAAGGAAATTGAAGCCACATCTGCAACCTGCACAGGTTCTTGTTCAGGTACTGTTTCTTTATCTTCAATAATCTCAGCATCAAGAATATCCATACCTTCTAAAAGGTAGATTCTTGGTTTAGTACACTTATGGCCTTGGTGCCATTTCTCCTCACAAAAATAACAGAGACCCTTCTTTCTCCTTTCTTGCATTTGTGAGGGGGAAACCTTTTGATAAGGCAGACTTGTAGAGGGCAGCCCTTTTGGTACCCCCAAAATTGAACCTCCTTCAATCCGAGATGCAGACTCACTGTAAGTAGTTTTCCCTAACCTTTTAGTTAACCAAACATGCTCTTCTTGCATTCTTGCCAACCCAAATGCATCATTCAAATTAATTGGTTTCAACATACGTACTGGAATTCTCACTTCATCCTTCAACCCACTTAAAAAACAACTGAGCTTGTTTTCTTTAGTAACCCCTTTAATCCTATTTGAAAGCAACTCAAACTCTGCCTTATAAGCAGTAACAAAATTAGTTTGCTTCAAACGTGTTAATGCCTCCATTGGATCATCATATGATGATGTACCAAACCTTGCTTGTACTGCCTTTATAAAATCCTCCCAAGAATGGAAGTATCCTGCCTCACTTGCCCCTTGAAACCACACAAGAGCTTCCTCCTCCATATGAAAAGAAGCAAAAAAAAAAAAAAATTCTCTGACCTGGAGGTATTTGATGGTACATAAAGTACTGGTTGGCTCTATAAATCCAAGCTTGAGGATTTTTCCCAACAAACTTTGGAAAATCAAGCTTAATGCCCTTCACAAAAGATCTGTCACCCATATCACGCGCTTCCCCACTACTTTCAAGCCCATCAATATTTTTGAGTTGATCATTATTCTTAGAGGCATTACTGTAAATTTTGGACAACTGTTGGAAAAGATCAGAAAACCTTTTGTCTTGAACTTCCCTTTCAATCCTCGCAGTTTCTTGTTGTTGGCAAAGAATGGAAATTGTATCTTCTATCTACTTCTATTGTCTTTCTTGCTAAAGTCGAACCTGGTTGATTACGTCTGCAACTTGAGCGTACGATCTTGTTCCTTCAGCCATCGCGACTGACTCGTGATACCAATTGTAATGGACCCACTAATGAACTATAACCAATTCGAGATGGTTAGTCTCCAAGAACTAGAGAGAGGAACTAAAGAGAGTTAGAGAGAGAAGTTTGTTGAATATTGGATACCATAGTTGGCCTCTGTCCCAACTAATGGCTTCTTTTTATAGATGCAATCTGCATTAGTTGAATCAGGATGATTAAATGACTGTGTTTAATCATCCTGTAGTTTACACCCCTTATTACGACTTGTTGTTTACACTCTTTATACATTTTACTTAATAGAACGACAGCGTATTACAATTCTCTCAACTACCACTTCCAATTCTCTCAAGTTAACTGTCACTCACTGCTGTTCTTCACATTGCTGTTCTTCATCTTCATTCCACAACACAACTGCTCTTCATCATCAATTAGATCATAACATGTTCGCTCAAATTTGACCCATTAACCCAAGTAGCGTAATTGTGAGACGGGGACTGTAGATAAATCCCTCCCCAACATAGATAAGTAACCCGATTTTTTCTTTTCTTTTTCTTTTCTTTTTCTTTCTTACTTTCTTCTTCTTCTTCTTCTTTTAAGGGATAAGTACCCTGACTTCTGGAAATGGCAGGTGTATACAGATGGCATGGAATGTAATCCTCGTGCCTCTTTAAATTTTAATGAGTATTGTCAGTTACCAAAGAATTTGAGAAAATTCTATCTCACAAGTGTAGATAGAGAGAAAGTTTGTATTGCTTATATAATATTTACAAGTATGCAATGAGCTCAGGCAATGGGTTTGTATAGACAGAAGAATTATGTAAACCAGAGTGTGTACAGCTAGACTTTCTAAGCATATACAATAGACTTTCCAAGTATCAGAAAGCCATTTTGTCAATGAGGATTTCTAGAAGGATATTCAGCTGATTTGCTCTTATCATGTTGAGGATCTACATGTTGCTTTATACGCTCTAGTGATATTACATTATCACTCCCCCTCAAACATGGTTGTGGATCTGGGCAAAGGCCAAGTTTGATACGAAAGGCTTAAAAGAGTGGCTTAGGCAGTGGCTTTGTGAAGATGTCTAACTAGTTGGTTTGGTGAGGTAACAAATCGTATCTCCAAGGAATTGAGAGCAACATGCTCACAAGTATAATAGTAGTCAAGTTTGACAGGCTTTGTTTTACCATGGAGTACGAGATTACTGTCATATATAATGTAATAAGGTTGTCACAATGTAGTACAGGAGTGGTGTGAAAAGGAACACCAAGATCTTATAAGAGAAAAGAGAGCCACGTGAGCTTGGTAGCAGTGGCAACCATGGATCGTACTCGGATTTAGTGCTGGAGCGACCTATCGTAGCTTGCTTCTTAGCACTCAAAGAATTACAATTGCTCCAAAGGAATGTGCAAAAGATAGAAGTGGAGTGACAAGTGAGGGGGCATCCATCCCAGGTGGCGTCGAAGTAGGCATAGAGATCAGGGTGCTAGCAGGAAGAATACGCATACTAAATGTAATAGAGAATCCGTTTGACAAGCTAAAAATGAGCTATTAGTGGGGATTGCATGAACAGACACGTGTAGTTGATGTTGTAGGGGAGGTCAGGGTGAGTGAATGTTAGATATTGCATTCCACCCGCTAAGATATGGTACGTGGTTGGATAAAGAAACAGAGCTTCAGTAGTAGAGTTGGGACATCCTTTAGGCATGGGAGTGGGAGATAGGCTTGCAGTCAACCATGTCTCTACACGTTTGAGGAGTTCCAAGGCATAGTGATGTTGAGTTAGAAACATTTCACGACCAAATTGTGGACTTCAATGCCAAGGAAGTGATAAAGGTTACCAAGATCCTTAATGGCAAACTACTGAGCCAGCTAGGAGATGAAGACATTTATTTGATAATTGTTGTCTCATGTGATCACCATATCATCAACATAAAGAAGTAAAATTATAATGACAAATGAAGAGTGACATATAAACAAGCTAGGGTCCATGGTGTTATAGAAGAAACCCGTCTAAAGGAGGAAGTCACTGAGACGATTGACCCAAGCCTTGGAAGCCTATTTAAGACCATAAAGTGTTCGGCTGAGTTGATAGACATGAGAAGGGTAGAGAGCATCAGCGTAATTTGGAGGTTGTTTCATGTACACAAGGCTACTGAGATAGCCATGCAGGAAGGCATTCTTGATATCAAGTTGTCAGAGATCCCATTTTATAACTACAACGAGTGTGAGCACAACACGAATTGTGGCAAGTTTAATATCAGGAGAAAATGTTTATGAGAAATCAATGTTGTCCACTTATTGAAGCCCTTGGCCACAAGGCATGCCTTATTGCTCAAGAGAGCCATTTGGATGTGGTTTAGCCTTGTAGACCCATTTACAACCAACCATATTCATCTTAGGATGAGGAGGAACCAAAGTCCAAGTTTTATTTGTTGCCAGAGCTGCTAGTTCTTTATCCAAGGTTGTTTCATGTACACAAGGGTACTGAGATAGCCATGCAGGAAGGTATTCTTGGCATCAAGTTGTTGGAGATCCCATTGTTTAACTATAGCGAGTGTGAGCACAACACGAATTGTGGAAAGTTTAGTATCAGGAGAAAATGTTTCTGAGAAATCAATGTTGTCCACTTGATTGAAGCCCTTGGCCACAAGGCTTGCCTTAAGATGCTCAAGAGAGCCATTTGGATGTAGTTTAGCCTTGTAGACCCATTTACAACCAACCATATTCATCTTAGGATGAGAAGGAACCAAAGTCCAACTTTTATTTGCTGCAAGAGTTGCTAGTTCTTCATCCTTAGTAGCAAACCACCTTGAATGGTTTTTGGTAGCAATGATTGACTTTGGGATGGAAGGAATCGAATAAGCGACATGTAAGTTAGCATATTGGGGATTCGGCTTGCAAATTCCAACTTTAAACCTGGTGACCATGGTGTGTTGCTTGAGGTCTGGGTAGGGAGGAGCAAGGGACTCAGGGGATGAGACTGATGTAGCAGTAGGTGGAAAAGGTGGCGATGGTAAGTTAGGAAGTACTAAGGCTGAGTCACACATATGAGTAAGATAGGCAAATGATGAAGGTGGTTTTTGCATGCTAGGAGAGGCAGAGTATGGAGGGACTCGAGCAGTCCAATCTGAGAAGGTGCAAAACTCCCCCTGAGTAAAAAGTTGGCCATATAGAGTAGTGGGTTTAGAGTATGGCAGTAGGGATTCATTCAACATAGTGTCTTGATATCTAGACGTGACCAGAATGAGGGCATAACACTTGTACCCTTAGTTTTAACACTTGTACCCTTAGTGTTTAATGCTACAGCCAATGAAAACACATGGGAGAGATTTTGATTCCAATTTGTTGTTGCGATATGTACCAAGATAAGGAAAACAACGTGAGCCAAGGACTCAAAAGGTGCCATAATTAGGAGTTTTTCCATACAATTGAGAGAAAGGAGAATACATAGCAATTGCGGTTGAAGGCAACCTATTTAAGAGAAAAACCAAGAGTTGAGAAACGATCTAGCCAAAAGTGAGATGGTAGTTTTGCATGGAACATCAAAGTTAAACCAAGTTCTGTGATGTTGTGATGCATGCGCTTAGCCTTGCCATTATGCTTTGGTGTCTAGGGGCAAGCAAATTAATGTTGAATACCATGTTGTTGGAGATAGATTATAAAGGAATTGCTTGCAAATTCACCCCCTTTATCACTTTGGTAGATACAAATTTTAGCATCAAACTGACACTAGATCTAAGAATGAAATTGCTTAAAACCAGCAAGAAATCTGACTTGTGTCAAAGAGGAATGAGCCACATTAAGTTAGTCTAATCATTCACAAAGATAGCATAAAATTTATATTTTTTCCGAGAAGAGGTAGGTGCTAGCCCCCATAAATCACTGTGGATTTTGGAGAAATGAGTGGTGGTCTTATTATGACTAGAGACAAAAGGGAGTTTATAGAACTTGCCCATTTGGAAACTAGTATGAACACTCATGGATGGGAAAGAAACACAATTGATTAACTTCTGGGAATTTAAATAAGCTAAGATGTGATGTTGCGGATGACCAAGGTGCTGGTGCCAACATTGTGGAGAGACTTGTCTGGACCTTGTGGAAAAGAGAGCAGCTGAAGGAGATGTAGAATGGCTGTAATGTGTTCAACCCCATCTATTTCCACCCCTTCATTATGATCTGGTGTGAAATCCTGTCTTTTAGCATGAAGCCAAGTCCATTAAATTTAAAAATAAAAGGGTAGTCATAAATGAGTTTACGGACAAATAGTAAATCCTTTTGTACATCAGGCACAACTAAGACATCATTCAATTGAAGAGAAGAGGAACCAGAGGAGAGTGTTAGGAGCTAATATGCATTACGGGTAAGATATGACCATTACCAACCATAACTCCATCAGATCCAACATATGGAATTATAGATTGTTGATTACCTGTGGAGAATGTCATGTGATTAGTAGTACCTATATCGAGGTGCCAGGAGGGGTCTTGAGGATCAACCTTTAGAGTATCAAAGGCTTGAGGAAGACTATCTGCAGTGAATGAATGCTTGAATTGATTGATGCATTTGAGGGTTGTATGGATCTTTTTGTTGTAGATTTGGTAGGTAGGAGTGTCATCCTTCTTGGTGGAAGATTGTGTGTTGTCATGAGGTAGACTACTACCAAAGGAATTTTGAGAGGAGGAGGAAGATGTCTTGGTGCTAGATTGGTTTACTAGGACAAAACCTCACCCCTTTGAATTAATCGAACCAAACTGACGATGAACCTTCTTGTTTTTAAAGCACTTCTAACCATAAAAAACCATGGGAGTGGTCCGAGTCTATCAATTTGATTTCATTCAACATAGCTTTCAAGGAGAGTAACAATTTCGACATAGGATGGAACAAGAGGGTGTAACATGGTGGCAATAAAGATTTCAAAATCTTTACAAAGACCATTGAGTAACCACCAAGAATTTTTGTGAACAGGAACATGCTTGGCAATGGCAATCAATTCATCATAGATAGTTTTGAAGTGATGAAGATATGCACTCAGGCAGTTAGTGCAATGCACGACTTCACTCAAAGGACACTAGAGCAAAAGCATGAATGAGTGCATGCTAGACTTTGGCAGCAATGCCTAGACCAACAACAATTCCAAGCACCTTTTCTGAGAGGGTGACAATAAGCCATCCCTTGACCAAATGATTTTTCCTACAACATTTATTGTACGCAAGATTCGATTGCCACTCAGCATCAGTGGTGGCAATGGTTTCTAGCAGAGCAAAAAATCTAACCGGAAAGAAAACTTGAAGATCGTCATAACTTTCAAGGATGTTGATCATTTGAGTTTTCCATAAGAGGAAATTGTTGGATAAGAGTTTAAGAGACACAAAGTTGGAAATGTTATGTGTTACATGATATGGATAGTCCTTAGAGGGAGAGGAGGAAAGGAAGGAGGTGGAAGGGCTTGACATATTTTTTTTTTTTTAAAAAGTCTCTCTCTATCTTTTCTCGTTGGCTCTAGATATCGTGAAGAACTTGAGAAAAATTTATTTCACGAGTGTGGATTGAGAGAAGGTTTGTATTGTTTATATAATAGTTACAAGTATGCAATGAGCTTAGTCAATGTAATGGGCTTCAAGGTGGTCCGAGTCTTAAAAATCCCTTGCAAGTTTCAAATGGGGCAATCACAAGATCGAGAGTTAAGAAGAGCAAGGAGACTATGCAAGGATTAGTGCAATCCACTTGGAAAAAGTTTAGCAAGAGCCCAACATTGAAGATGGGATTGAAACAATGAGATCTAATTCTCATCCACGTGATACAAGCAATGGAAGAGTGCAATATAAATTATGGCCTATTATAATGTTCATATGATTGAAGGCATTGGACTTTTTTTTTTTTAAATGCTTATTTTATTAGTTTAGAATAACTGAGTTTAGTATGAGGACTTAAGGGCATGTTGTAAAAGTAATTATTTTGTTGAACTAGGGTTTCAAGAGGGATACTGTAGCCGTGACATGATTCACTCAAGGGCATTTTTGGAAGGTGGGCTTTATTTTACATAGGGTTTTGTGAGGTTTTAATTTAAATACTCTCTATTGCCTCATTTTTAAATATATGAAAGTTTATGAAAATTGATGAATTTTGTTCATTGTGAATTGAATTCATCTCGTCTTGTTCTTGATTGAGTATTTGAACTTATCAAAGGTAAATCACAACATTTGTGGCATTCGTCCTTTGTAATTTGGGTTCTTGAGACGGGTTCTTCAACGAGTTTAGATTTTGATATAATCTAGGTTCTTGAAACAAGTTCTCAACGGGTCTAGATTCTCTATCCATTGCTTGATTTTGGCTTTCTTTGGTGTGTTTTCAAATTGATTGTGGGTTCAAGGGATTCCAATTCCGTGGATTCAAATCACAATGGCTCCGTATTGAAGGCAAGAATTACATAAACCAAAGTGTGTACAACTAGACTTTCTAAATATATACAATAGACTTTCCAAGGATGATGAAGCTAATCTATTTATGATGATCTTTAAGAGGATATTCAGTTGATTTGTTCTTATCACATTGAGGATCTGCATATTGGTTTATAGGCTCCAGTGATGTTACATTATCATTTACAAGGTCTAAGTATGCAAGCCAAATTAAAGTGGGTCTCACAAAAAAAAAAACATTTTATCTTTTTTATAGAGTCCATATTTTTATAAAAGTCGTGCACAACATGTTGCAACCCACCAGATCTTTAGCCTTTAGGAACATCGTGAAAACTCTAGAAAGGTTTCATGGTTTAAGCAATCCCTAAGTTTTAATTTGTTAGCATAGTCAATTGCTAACTTGCTATGGTGTCAAAAATGCTCTTTTATTTAGTTGAGGTATTTAGGAGTGTTAGATTTAGAAATAGTTTGTGCCATTAGTTTTAGATGGGCATTTAGGACTTCGGTAGGCCAACAACAATTCCAAGTACCCTTTCAGAGAGGGTGGCAGTAAGCCATCCCTTGACCAAATGATTTGTCCTATGCCATTTATGGTACGCAAGATTTGGTTGGAACTCAACATCAATGGTTGCAATGGTTTTTGGTGGAGCAAAAATCTCACTAGTAAGAAAACCTTGACGGTCATCATAACTTTCAAGGATGTTGATCATTTGAGTTTTCCTTAAGAAGAAATTGTTGAACGAGAGTTTAAGAGACACAAAGTTACAAATGTTATGTGTCACAGGATATGGATAGTCCTCAAAGGGAGAGGAGGAAAGGAAGGAGGTGGTAGACCTTGACATATTTGAAAAAAACAATATCTCTCTATATTTTCCTGTTGTCTCTAGATACTAAGAAGAATTTGAGAAAATTCTTTTTCAAGGGTGTAGATAGAGAGAAGGTTTGTATTGCTTATATAATATTTACAAGTATGCAATGAGCTTAGTCAATGGCTTTGTATGGAAGGCAAGAATTACATAAACCATAGTGTGTACAACTAGACTTTCTAAACATATACAATAGACTTTCCAAGTATGATGAAGATATTCTGTCAATGATGATCTTTAGGAGGATATTAAGCTGATTTGCTCTTATCACATTGAGGATCTACATGTTGGTTTATAGGTTCCAGTGATGTTACATTATCAGTTATAGGGTTTAAGCATGCAAGCCAAATTTTCTTTTGTAGAAAAGTGGGTCTCACCTAGGAAAATTAACTTTTCAATACCTTTTTTTATAGAGTCCATATTTTTATGAAAGTTGTGCCCGACATGTAGCAGCCTGCTAGATCTTTAGCCATTAGGAACATCGTGAAAACTCAAGAAATGTTTCATGATTTGAGCAATTGCTAGGTCTTAGTTTGTCAGTATAGTCAGTTGCTAACCTTCCATAGTGTCAAAAATGCGATTTTATTTATTTGAGTTATTTAGGAGTGTGAGATTGAGAAACAGTTTGCACCATTAGTCTTAGATGGGTATTTAGGATTTCGGCAGAGCATTGCCTAGACCAAAAACAATTCCAAACACCTTTTCTGAGAGTGGCAGTGATTACACCCAAACTATTATGCGGTCTTGTAGTATAGTTTAGGGTGTTGATTCATAGGGAGTTGGAAGAAACGCTACAAGATGCAAACTTAAGAGAAAAGATTAAAAGACAATATGACGAGAATATGAGAATTCTACCTAAAGCACACCATTAAATTGAGATTAGGGCATAGATAAAAAGGTAAGTAAAGTTTCGGGCTTCAATCAATTGGATTCAATACTCTGACTTTTTCAATCCAACCATATACACAATTAAGAATTATAGCACCAAATTCTTAATTGGAAGATATGACGTTATGTTCATCTACTGTCTCAAATTGGATTCTAGAATCTATTCCCCTCTTTCACAGTTTTCATATATAAAATTAAATATCAGATTTAGAGACAACACTATGTTCACAAACAATAGTTCAGCAAAAGAACACATCAATGGCATGAAAAATAATTGTTTAAGTCACAATCATATATTCATAATCCTATAGTTTAAAGAAAAACCATAGCATGATTTAATATAATTGTCTCAAATTTAAAAGATCCAAAACAAATAGAGGAATTCAATCCTAGAATCTTAAACAATAAAACTTAATCTATGAATTGAAATAAAGTCAAAGTATTTTCACTAAACAATTTCTACCTTAGACTTTACCCAAGATTTATTTCTCCATGAGAGAAGTCAAAAAATACAAAAAAATAAAATAAAAATGATTTTTCTCCTTTGATCAGAACTGCCCGTCTAAGCCCAAGCCAAAAACTTGCTCACGTTTTCTTACGTCTAAAAACATAAAGTGCCGTCCAAGGCCCCCAGCATCTAAAACGAATCCAATTCAAACTCATAAACTGCCCAAACTGCCCCACGTGTATATTCATAAAGAATCGTATTGCATGCCGTGTCTATATATATCTCCCAAAGTCTCCTTGCGTCTCGTTCTTATCTTCCAAATGTCCTTCAAAGACCTGAATCTTGTTCCGTTGTTAGCTGCTCCATTTTTCATGCCACTCAAAATGAAAAGTGAAATCTCCGTTTATGTCTTGTGCGTCTTGCTCCAAATAAAAAAAGAAATAATGTCCTTTGCGTCAGTTCGTCTCAACCCGTTGAAGAGTCTTCTTAACATTGTGTTTTTAACTCTCATTTGAATGTGTGCTACGGTCTATTTTTCTATGGACTCTGAAATTAAATATAAAAAAATGTATTTAGAAATATTTCAAAATAAATAAAAGCTAAATTCAAGAATATATATTAATTTATATGATTTCTATTCACATTTTAACATTTTAGTTTAATAATAGGGCATTTAGAGTGCACTTTCATACACTCATCAAGTAGTAAGCCATCCCTTGACCTAATGACTAGTCCTATGCCATTTATTGATGGGCGCCAAGGTGAACCAAGTCTTAAAGATCATTCGCAAGTTTTAGATTGGGCAATCACAAGATTGAGAACTAAGAAGAGCAAGGAAGCCATGCAATGATTGGTACAATCCACTTAAGATGTGTCAAGTAAGAGCCCAATATTCAAGATGGGCTTGAAGGATGAAGATCCAATTTTGATTCATTTGATACAAGCTATGAAAGACAGCAACAACATGACTTAAAGGCTTTGGGCACTTAAAGATTTTCAACTTATTTAATTCATTTAAAGGACTTATTTTATTAGTTTAGAATAATTGGATTTATTATGAAAAGGATTTAAGGGCATGTTGGAAAAGTAATTATTTTGTTGAACTAGGGTTTCAAAAGGGTTACTGTAACCTTAGTACTATTCACTCAAGGGTATTTTTGGAAGATGTGGGCGTTATCTTACCTAGGGTTGATTGAACTTTTGAACTTATCAAAAGTAAATTACAACATTTGTGGCAATCCTCCTTTGTAATTTGGGTTCTTAAGATAGGTTCTTCAACGGGTCTAGATTTTAATATAATCTAGGTTCTTGAAACAAGTTCTTCAACGGGTCTAGATTCTTCCATCCATAGAGTTGATTTTGGCTTTCTTGGGTGAGTTTTTCAAATTGATTGTAGGTTCAAGGGATTCCAATTTCATGGGTTCACATTATTTGGTATTCAAAGCAAGGTTTCTAATCAGTTTTGATTCTATCTTTTAATTCTTGCATCTTTAAATTTAATTCTAAGGCTTCATAGTTCTAGGGTTACAAATATATATATATATATATATATATATATATATATATATGTGCATAAATTCATTTTTTCTAGGGCTGCCAAATTATTCTATCATTTAGGCTCTTTGTGTTTTGGTTTTTTTGAATTGGGGCTGCCGAAATTCCTTCATCCTAGGGCTACCAAAGTTGCTTTGTCATTAGGGTTTGTAAGGGTGGCCAAAATTTACATCATCTAGGGTTTCAAAATTCTAGGGTTTCTTGCATCTCTAAGTTTGTCAATTGCTTGGAGTGTCATTTCATTGATTCTCTTATATTCATTGTCAATTTCTTGTATTTGAATTCATTGTTTCATTTTCACAATTAAATCAATTGTTTGTGATTGAATTAGTGAGAAAAAAAAGGAGAAAAGAAAAGAAATGAAAAGAAAATAAAATAAAAAGAAAAGAAAAGAAAAGAAAAGAAGAAAAAAGGAAAAGAAAAAGAAAAGAAAAGAAAAGAAAATTTGAATAAAGAAGAAAAAAGAAGAAGAAGGGAAAGAAAAGGATTTTGGGTATAGTTATTTAAAATACTTGCAATTTGAAAATTGAGTGATTTGGCATTGATTGAGTTTTATCATCAAAGGGGCTGAATACATCTTTTAGTTGGTATCTTATTTTATAATTACTCTTTCCCTCATATAAATTCCTTGAGTCTTGTGTCATTTTATTCATTCTTTGTTTCTTGCTCTTGTTTCTTGGACCTAATTGAGTTTAATTAGTTCTTAAAGAACTTGAGTAGGAAAACTCTTGATAAAGCAAGAGAGTATGAGATTATTATAGGAAAAAAGTCAATTAAGAGTGACACATGAGTGGAGTGCCATTATTTGAGTGTAAACACATAAGGGAGTGTGCGAAGTTTTTACCACTAACATTCTTTTTTTACAGCGCATATGATGTCTCATAAAAGTGACTCATCAAGAAAGGGGATAGTAGATAACTCATTATTTGTGTTGCAGTCCATGCAACAAAAGTTTGAAAGGTTAAATTTGGCATTGGGGGAAGTGAGGGATCGAGTGGATCAACGAGGTGCATTGATTAGAAATATGCAAAGTCAAAGAGAGAGGAGGAGACGTGAGCCTAGTATTAAACATGAATATAAGAATGAGGAGTATGGTGAGTCTCTTATTTTCAGGCGTGCTCTCAGTACACAAAGTAAGATAGATGATACAGAGCAGCAGAGAGAGAATATTTTTCATACTAGATGCCACATTAACAACACGGTATGTAGTATGATCATTGATGGAAGGAGTTGTACAAATATGGCTAGCACTACTTTAGTTGAGAAATTGAATTTACCTACCTTGAAATACCCTAGACCATACAAGTTGCAGTGGTTGAATGATTGTGGGGAGGTTAGGGTAAATAAGTAAGTGTTAGTATCTTTTTCAATTGGAAAGTACAAGAATGATGTGTTTTGTGATGTAGTGCCTATGCATGCTAGCCATATTTTGTTGAGGAGGCTATGGTAATATGATAGGAGGGTGATCCATGATGGGTTCAGGAACATGTAAAGTTTTGAATAAGATGGAAAAACAATCAAACTTGTTCCTTTAATTCCAACATAGGTCCATGAGGACCAACTAAAGCTGAAAAGTAAGGTTGATCAAAAAAGAAAGAGAGAAACTCAGATTGATAAAAAAAAAACAGAGAGAAAAAAAGTGAGGTTGAGCGAAAAAGAAAGAGTGGGAGTGAGATTGTGGAAGAAAGAAATAGTGAGACCGAAAAGGAGTGAGAGAGAAATATGAGAGAGAAAATAAATGAGAGTGAGGCTCAAACCTCAAGAATAAAAGAGAGTGAAAAGAAAAGTGAGAGTGAAGAAAGTGAGAGAAAAACAAAGAGAGAAATGAGTTTTTATGCAAAGACGAGTTTTTATACTAACGAATTTAACGACTCTTTGCCCTAGTGTTGTTGTTTCTTTATTGCAGAGATATGAGGTCATGATTCCTAGCGGTATGTTTAGTGGATTGCCATCTGTAAGAGAGATAGAGCATTATATTGATTTTGAGCCAGGTGCAACAAACCCTACCCGACTTTTCTTTGAAGAAATGAGTCCTTGACGCCCTTGAAAGGACAAAGTAAGCTTAATAGAATGCATGCCAAGTGGGTGCATTTCATTTAGGCCATTCCTCATGTAATCAAGTACACACAAGGTAAGGAAAATCTTGTAGTTGATGGATTAACAAGAAGGTATGTCCTTGTCATCATTTTAGATGCAAAGTTATTGAGACTTGAATATGATAAGAAATTGCATGATGATGATTTTGCTAGTGTGTATGGAGTTCATGAGAAAGCATTGCTTGATAAGTGCAATAGACTAAACTAGTATTTGTTTGGAGAGAATAAACTTTGTGAGCCTACTAGTCTTATGCGTGAGTTGCTTGTGTATGGTTGTCATGTGTTGAGACATTTTGATGTAAAGAGGACCTAGAAGTGTTGCATGACCATTAGTGGGAGTATTGTTTCCCATTCATTGAGTTTGCATATAGTTGAAATGGTCATTTTGGTGTAAAGAAGAGTTTAGGTCTTATTGCATGAACACTTTTGGGAATATGGTTTGCCATTCATTAAGGTCACATATAATTGGAGTGGTCAGTTTGGTGTAAAGAAGATTTTTGACGTGTTGCATGAATATTTGTAGGAGTATCATTTGCCATTTATCAACTTGTTGCATGGACGATTGCAGGAGTATCATTTGCCATTTATAGAGTTTGCATATAATAGGACCATGCATACTATTACTTCTGATTTAATGCCTTTACTTGTTAATGACAGGAGTAACTTGGATGAACCATTTCAAATTGTTGAGAAAATTAATGAAAATGCATATAAAGTGGATCTTCTAGGTGAGTATCATGTTTATTCTATTATCAATATTACTGAACTTTTTTCCTTTGATGTAGGTGAAGATTCGAGGTCGAATCATTTTGAGGAGAGGGGGAATGATGGGCACCAAGGTAGACCAAGTCTTAAAGATCCTTTGCAAGTTTCAGATGGAGCAATCACAAGATCGAGAGCAAAGAAGAGTAAGGAAGTAATGCAAGATTGGTGCAATCCACTTGGGACGTGTCTAGCAAGAGCCCAATATTCAAGATGGGCTTGAAGATGAAGATCTAGTTTTGATTCATTTGATACAAGCTATGGAAGAGGGCAACAACATGACTTAAAGGCTTTGGGCACTTGAAGATTTTCAACTTATTTAATTCATTTAAAGGACTTATTTTGTTAGTTTAGAATAATTGGGTTTATTATGAAAATGACTTAAGGACATTTTGGGAAAGTAATTATTTTGTTGAACTATGATTTCAAGAGGGTTACTATAGCCGAGTTACTATAGCGCGGTACGGTAGCCACAATACTATTCATTCAAGGGCATTTTTGGAAGATGGGGGCTTTATCTTACATAGGGTTTTGTGAGGTTTTAGTTTAAATATTATTTATTGCCTCATTTTGAAGTTAATGAAAGTTTATGAAAGGTAAATCACAACCTTTGTTGCATTCCTCCTTTGTAATCTAGATTTTTGAGGTAGGTTCTTCAATGGGTCTAGGTTCTTCCATCCGTAGACTTGATTTTGGCTTTCTTGAGTGAGTTTTATAATTGATTGTGGGTTCAAGGGATTCCAATTTTGTGGGTTCACATCATTTTTGGTATGAAAGGATTTGGTTGGAACTCAACATCAGTGGTGGCAATGGTTTCTAGTGGAGTAGAAATCTTACTAGTAAGAAAACCTTGAAGATCATCATAACTTTCAAGGATGTTGATCATTTGAGTTTTCCATAAGAGGAAATTGTTCAAAGAGAGTTTAAGAGACACAAAGTTGGAAATGTTATGTGTCATGGGGTATGGATAGTCCTCAGAGGGAGAGGAGGAGAGGAAGGAGGTGGTAGAGCTTGACATATTTGAAAAAAAAAAAAAAAAAACTCTCTATCTTTTGCTATTGGCTCTGGATACCATGAAGAACTTGAGAAAATTTTGTTTCACGGGTCTAGATAGAAAGAAGGTTTGTATTGCTGATATTATATTTACAAGTACGCAAATGAGCTCAGTTAATGGCTTTGTATAGAAGGCAAGAATTACGTAAATCAGAGTTTGTATTGCTAGACTTTCTAAACATATACAATATACTTTCCTAGTCTCATGAAGCCATTCTATCAATGATGATCTTTAAAGGGATATTCAGTTGATTTGCTCTGATCACATTGAGGATCTGCATGTTGGTTTATAGGTTCCAGTGATGTTACATTATCATCAACAAGGTTTAAGTATGCAAGCCAAATTTTCTTTTATAGGAAAGTGGGTCTCACCTAGAAGAATTATATTTTTTTTAATACCTTTTTTAATAGATTCCATATTTTTATAAAATTTGTGCACAACATGTAGCAGCTTGCTAGATCTTTAGCATTTAGAAACATCATGAAAATCCTAGAAATATTTCACGATTTGAGCAATTGCTAGGTTTTAGTTTGTCACCATAGTTAGTTGCTAACCTATTATGGTGTTAGAAATGTTGTTTGATTTATTTGAGGTATTTAAGAGTGTGAGATTGAGAGACAGTTTGCACCATTAGTCTTTGATGAGTATTTAGGATTTTACGAAGCAAAAAGATGATTTTCATTTTGTGGATGATAATTGTTCGAAAAAGCCTTTTGATTTAATTGAGGCACTTAGGAATCAAATTCTATTAAATGAATTGAACCATTAGGTTTTTATGATTATTTAAGATTTTATTATGCAATATTTATTTTTGTCTTTTTCGCAGTGAATAGTAACATCCGTGACAGCTCCATGTGTTACCTTGTTGAGTCGATTTTCAAATCACAATGTGGATTGTCTAAATCAGTCTAGAGAAGTTTTTTTGGACACTTGGTAAGATCTTAACCACACTTGGTGAATAATAATATAGGACACTTGACACCAAGAGGAACCATGAGATTGAAATGTGAAGGAGATGAAGAAAAATCAAGCATTGTGATCATACCAAACACTCATCCAACTATCTATTTTTGTGCCAAATCAAAGAGGGTTTCAATCCTAATGAAACCCCAAAACCTTGGTGGAAGCTAAAACCCTAAACGGTTTCCCAAACCTTTTTTTTGGCCCGTTTTAGCTTAGTGATTAATCACTTGATTAAATAACTTCCACATGCTACTAACCACTCAAATTCTTTTATACCTTAGTAATTCCATTGGGCCAAGAAAAACTGAATTTGGAGTTGCCAGAAACCGAAACGCCAAAGCAAACCCTATTTACACCCTAAGTGAGGCCCAATCTATTTAGCCTCAGTAAGGCTGACTGAAAAGCACCACCCAAGCATGGCTTTTTGAGGAAGTTTCCTCCACTTCCATAGGTGTACTTTCACTGAGTTGTTAGCCCAAATGGTAGTTGATGAGAGGTCAAACAGTCACCCCATCAACCCCTATCACACTAGAGTTTCCAAGGTTGAGTATCATGGATTTTTGCCACCTAGTTTTGGCTGAAAAAACTATCATCAAATGGACACTCTCACATCCCCTCTCAGTGCTCTAGTCCTATTTAAGCCTTCCAAGCAAGCCCCTTCTTGTTTTTGTCACTTTCATTTCACTTTCTTGGAGAAAACTCGAAAGGAGGTTTCTGGCTGATCTTGCTTAAATTTTTTAAACATTTGTAAGTAGATTCTCAAGCAACTACCTTCATATGAATTTTTATTATTTGAGTATATTTTCTATTATGTATTTTGTGTACTTTTTCATGGAGTTTTGGTTGGTGAAAAGTGAGTTTGAACACCCAAAGGTCATACTGGGTGACAAATTGTATGATGCTGTAAGATCTTAATGTTTTGATGAACTTTTTGTTAAATTTTGGACTTGATATTGATATGATGAAATTATAACACATTTTTATATATGTTATTAGTTGATTCAAAGCATGTTATTATTTTTATTAAGGAGTTATACTTATTTTCTTTGGAGTTGAAACTGGAACACACAGAACAATTTATGTTCTGAGATTTTGATGATGTTTGGTTCTTAAAACTTGTTCCAATGGCTATGAAATTCTTATATGATGTTCATAAGACTTTTATTTAGATTTTAAGAGGTTGTTTTTTAAGAGATTTTGTTTGAATAATTATTGGAAGCATGTTGTGCATGTAAAGGTTTGAGTATGGCTAAATATTAAAGCTTTTGGGTTGCTTGAAGTTTTTACGAAACTTTTGCCATATGGTTTTTGAATTTTATGATAGGATCAAGTTTAGGTCCTGATTAAACATTATCTATTTTTGTTCTTTGAGGATTAATTGTTGAATATTTCAAATTGGGGTGTGTGTTTTAAGTCAAGAACACATGGTTCTCAATTTGGACCATATTAGCATGCCAAGTTTAAATGTTTATTTTGTGTTCTAGGTTGATGTTCAAGGCATGTTTATAAATTAGATCAGATAAATAAGCATGTTAAGATTGAGTTAAGGACTCTTTAGAGTTTATTGGAAGGGAAATAGTTCATGTAACAGCCCGTTAGAAATTCAATGGTGGAATTTCTATAGACTTTAAGAATCTAGTGAAAAATTCATTAGTTTTCACAAATCAACTAATTGGAAAAGTTTTAGTCTGTCAACATAGTCAGTGTTATCACTTATTATGGTGCTAGAAATGCAATTTTAATCGTTTGAGGTAGTTAGAAGTATAAGAATACGTTATGATCTGCGCCGCTAGACTCAGTTGATTATTTAGGATTTTATGGAGCATTAACTCATTTTCATAATTTCGGACAAAATACCTATTCGAAACTGTGAAATTATTTTTAGGGCCACTTCAAGGTTGAGCTTTGGTAAACAATTTTCATTGTAGGTTAATATGAATATTTAGGATTTTTCAGTACTAAGTTTTTGGAATAAATCGTAACCTCGATAAGCGTACTAAGTGCAGTATTTTCAAAATCACAGTGTGGAATGTCCAAATTAGGTTAGAGAAATTTTATTTGGACACTTGGCAAGATCTTAGCCAAACACAGTGAATAATATTACACATTTGGCACAAAGAGGAACCATTAGGTGGATTTGTGAAGGAAATCAAGGTGGAAGAATTCCTCGATGTGTTTGTGGATGACTTGCCTGGACTACCCCCTGTTCGGGAAATGGAGTTTGTTATAGACTTGGAACCTGGAGCGGCTCCTGTACATAAATCTCTTTATCGCATGGCACCAGCTGAATTAAAAGAGTTGAAGACTCAGTTGCAAGAGCTGGTAGATAAGGGATTTATTCAACCTAGTACGTCGCCGTGGGGTGCGCCAGTTTTGTTTGTTAAAAAGAAAGATGGAACCCTCCATATGTGCATCGATTATCGGGAATTAAATAATGTGACCATCAAAAATAAATATCCTCTACCGCGGATAGATGATTTATTTGATCAGCTTCAAGGAGCAGCCGTGTTCTCGAAGATTGATTTGAGGTCGGGATACTACCAGCTGAGGATCAGAGACAAGGATGTGCCTAAAACTGCTTTCAGGTCGAGGTATGGCCATTATGAATTTAAGGTGATGCCGTTTGGGTTAGCTAATGCCCCTGCTGCTTTCATGGATTTAATGAATCGAGTATTTGGACCTTATCTGGATTCCTTTGTGGTAGTGTTTATTGATGATATTTTGATTTATTCCCGAGATGTTGAAGAGCATGTGTATCACCTTCGTCTGGCACTTGGGAAATTGAGAGAACACCAGTTACATGTGAAGTTCAGTAAGTGTGAATTCTGGCTGGAGGAAGTCAGATTTCTTGGGCATGTGATTTCCCAAGACGGAGTGGCTGTTAATCCTACTAAGGTGGAAGCCATTTTATCATGGCCGCGTCCGACTACAGTGCGCGAGATCCGGAGTTTCTTTGGGCTTGCTGGTTATTACCGAAGATTTGTGGAGGGATTTGCTTGCCTATCCGGACCTCTCACAACTTTGACTCGGAAGAATGCAGAATTTGTTTGGTCAGATGAGTGTGAGAGAAGCTTCCAAGAATTAAAGAACAGGTTGACGACGACACCAGTGTTAGCGCTTCCAGAACCGCATAAGCCATTCGTAGTCTTCAGTGATGCGTCTAAGTTTGGTTTGGGTTGTGTCCTTATGAAGGAAGAACGGGTTGTTGCCTATGCATCTCGTCAGTTAAAGGACCATGAAAAGAATTATCCGACGCACGATTTGGAATTGGCTGCTATTGTTTTTGCTCTCAAGATCTGGCGACACTTTTTGTATGGGGAAGCATGTGAGGTATACACTGATCACAAGAGCTTGAAGCATTTGTTTTCCCAGAAAAATCTGAACATGAGGCAGAGGCGATGGCTAGAGCTAATCAGTGACTACCAGTGTGAGATCAAGTACCATCTGGGGAAGGCCAATATAGTTGCTGATGCTTTGAGCCGAAAATCGCACTTGGAAGATGAAGCCAAGCCGTCAGAATTGGATTCTTTGCTTTGTGGGATGAGAAGGCTCCTTATGGAAAGTTCGCAGCAAGAAGAGATTCTATCTTCAGTTCTTGATGTTCGGGTAACTGATTTTGAGAAATTGAAGACTCTTCAAAGGAAGGATCCGAAGCTGCTGAATATCAGAAAAAGGGTCAGAAAATCTCGACGGTCGTTGCATTATAGCAGTATGCTCCAACCCCTCCCTATTCCTGAGTGGAAATGGGATGACATCATGATGGACTTTGTAGTGGGTTTGTCGAGAATGCCTAGTGGGAAAAATTCTGTTTGGGTGATTGTTGACCGGTTAACGAAAATTGCTCATTTCTTGCCTATTAATAACACCGATTCCTTGGGTAAGTTGACCCGCTTGTATGTTAAGGAGATAGTGCGGCTGCACTGTATACCAAAGAGTATAGTGTCGGATCGAGACCCAAGGTTCACGTCGCAGTTCTGGAAGAGTTTGCAGGCAGCTTTGGGTACTAAGTTGAAGTTCAGTACTGTTTACCACCCACAGACAGACGGCCAATCGGAGCGCACCATTCAGACCCTTGAAGAAATGTTGCGAGCGTGTGTCATGGAATTTCAAGGGAGTTGGGGAAACGATTTACTGCTCATAGAGTTTGCATATAATAACAGCTTCCATGCGACCATTCAGATGGCTCCCTATGAAGCTCTTTACGGGAGGAAGTGCAGATCGCCCTTTTGTTGGGATGAAGTCGGGGAGAGTAGGATAATTGGACCCGAAATAATTCAAGAGATGCAAAGCCAAGTTCAGATCATCAGGGATAAAATGGCGGCAGCTCAGAGTCGCCAGAAAAGCTACGCTGATATTAGGAGGAGAGAGTTATCTTTTGAAAAAGGTGATTGGGTTTATCTCAAAGTCTCTCCCATGAGAGGTGTTAAGCATTTTGGTAAGAAGAGGAAACTGGATCCGAGGTATGTCGGCCCTTTTCAGATTCTGGAGAAGGTAGGGCCCGTCGCCTATAGAGTTGCTTTGCCAGAGTATTTTGGGGATATTCATGATGTCTTCCACGTATTGTCCTTGAAGAAGAGCTTTGGACAACAAGAGCCATGCTTTGTCAACCCAGAGAGTATTCAGTTGCAACCGGATCTCACTTATGAAATTTTTCCGTCGCAGATCATGGATTGGAAGGAGCAACAGTTGAGGTCCAAAACGATACCTTTGGTTAAGGTAGCATGGGGAGATCTATTAGCTCAAGACTTCTCTTGGGAGCGAGTAGCGGACATGAGGGAACAATACCCATACTTGTTTGAGTAAAGAAGGTACGTTTCTTAATCTTGGTCACAGTTGGTTTATGTGATTTTATGTAGCTTGATTTAAGTTGGTAGTTGATCTTACAAATTTCGAGGACGAAATTTGTTTTTAAGGGGGGAGAATGTGATGACCCGCTTTTACGTGTATTTTCACTGAAGGGTTGTTTTTAATTTAATTAATATATTAGTTTATTTATTTTAAATTAATGTGTTTTAATTAGTTTTTAATTTATTTGAGGTGGTTTAATTTATTTTAGTCGTTTTACGGTTTTTAATATCGTTTTCGACGGATCTGTTTTTGGTTTCCGGAGTGAGGATTGGACCTCATTTCTTTTCTTTTCTCTTTTTCTTTTTCCATTTTCCTTTTTCTTTTCTTCTTTTCTTCTTTTCTTCCTTTTTTTCTTCCTCTTTTCCTTCCCGGTTTCTCTCTCCCCGCGCAGCACTTCTCTCTTTTCTCCTTCTTGTCGCCGCCCCTTTGACCGCCTAGTTCTCCGCCGTCCGGCCACCGTTTAGTGAACCGCCACCACCATTCTCTTCCCCTTCCACCAGAGATCATCCCCACCAATTTTCAGAGCCATCGGACCAGCCGTTAGCCTTCGAGAGCCGCCAGAAGTCGCTGCACCTGCTCTATTTTTGGCCCTGTCGCCGGTTGCTTTCGCAGCCCAGAACCGCCGCTCGCCGGTGGCGTGGCCTACACCACCCACCAAGTTTTCTTCCCCTCTCATCGGTGAACATTCCCACCAAGTTTCATCTCCATCCAAGCCATCATTAGCCGCCACGAGCTCCTCCAAGCCATACGGTTTTTCACCGTTTCCGGAGCCGTCGCACCACCTCCGACCACCATCTTTTCACAGCTTCTTCCCCTACCTCTTGCCGACCTAAACCACCCATTTCTGGTCTCAATCCGTTGCCAGAGCAGCTCCCACGAGCTCAACTCCGTTCAGCCCCTTTTTGGCCTTCGACCGCCATTTCCACCACCACGCACGGCCAAAACTCATTTCCCTTAGCTTCATAAATATCTCAAAGCCATTCCCTATCAATCCTGAGCCTTGGTTTGTCCCCGTTCAAAAGTGGGTATTTTACAACCCACGGCCACAGTGAATTTGCACTGTTACGTTGCTTTCCTTTCACCGTTTGCAACGCCGAGTGTTTTCTAAAAATACCATATAGCGTTGTAAGTATTTTCCAAACCCTACTTTCAGATTTAAATATATTTTGCTCATTCAATAAATATTTATCTGTTGGTTGGCTGATTCTGGACTGAGTCCGAGGAGTTCGGGGGTCGGATGGATGGAGGACGGAGTTGCTTGTTTTATTGATTTATGGTTGGTTGATCGTTTTGTGCATTGAAATCGCATTTACATGGTGCATGCACGTGCATTTTATTTAATTTGAGAAAAATCTGTTTTATTGGCTTAAGTGGATTTTCGAGTGCGTGTGTATCACGACCCCAAGCCGGGATGGGGTATTATCTCGGTGGAGCTCCTCTGGTCACAAAGACCCTCCAGAAGTATAGGGTCGTTCTAGACATACTTCTTTCCCTTTAATCACTTTCTCACCCCGTTGAGAGAAACCCAAAAGAGCTCTCTCGAGCGGATTTTTGGGTCTTTTTGCATGGAGATTTTAGACCCTTTGTAGGTATTTTCACATGATGACACCTCATAAAAGTTGTTCCTCTTTGAGTATAGTTTCATTATATATAATATTAGTATCATTACATGGTCATTTTTTTGGTCAAAAGTATTTTTAACCATGGAAAGGTCATTCTGGGTGTGAAATTGGAGAGTATGTTATGTTTTAGAGTTTTTGCCCAAGCTAATGGACATATCTTGGTTCGAAAATTTTATGGAGTGTTATTAGAATGTGTTTATGAGTGTTAATTGAGGTTTTGTTGCATGCCTAAAGCTTTTGGTGATAGATTTTCTTAGATCTAGAAACTTGAAAACTGGAAGTGGAAAAACAGTTTTTATTTAGAGAAGGTTTGAATATTTCGTGGTTTGATCTTACTCTAAAGGCTTTTATATTTTTATATGATGATCCTAAGTCTCTTATTTTCATATTAGGATGTTATTTTGAAGATATTTAATATTATTTTCAAAGATATGATTTTTCTATACAAGACGATTTCAATTAGGCCTAAGATTTGATGTTTTTGGATTAGATCCATGTTTTATTAATTTTTAGCCATGTGATTTTAAGTTTGATGGTTGTATATTATTTAGGACACATTTTCAAACCATGTGATTTTTTAGTTTGAAGATTTCACCTTCTTAAGCCATTGATCAAGAGATTTATGAAAGCTAGTTAAGAAAAAGTTTATGTTTTTGGACTAAGTGTAAAACCAAAAACTCCAAGTGTTATTTTGAAATTTTGGTGACTTTAGTTTGATGTTTTAAAGCATGGTTTATCTTAGGATGATGTTATGGATATTTTAGAAGTAAGATTTGATTTTATGGAATTCTTGGAGATGTTTTGATCTAGGGTGAAAGCTTGTGATTCAAGGGTTTGGACTTTTTAACAAAAAGTTTGGTGTTAATTATTAGTTTTTTCTAAATGGATGTTTTAAGTATGGTTTTAAACTTAGGATAGAAAGATCTTTTTTGCAAAATTTTGATTCAAGCATAAGTTTTGAAGTTGAAAGGAATTGCAACAAAAATCAAGAGAAATGACCTATGGATGTTTCGGCCATATTGTGTTTTTCATAGTTGTGATTTGTTTTAAATTTTTCTGAGTTAATATTTGAGTTCCTCATGTAAATTTTAAAAATTGTTTGAGTTAGAATGTGAAATCCTTAAGTTAGGGGTAAAATGGTCATTTTTTCACATGTAGAGGGTAAAATGGTAATTTTACTCTAAGTTAGATTGTTTTCATGCTTTTAATCTTTAGTGATTAAATTTTTAACTTTTAGAATACCCTCTTACATTTTCTCGTATTTCGTGCTTTATTATCGTAGAACGAGATGATTGAGATAATTTAGCTTCTGACTTACTATTAGTTTACTGTGTATGTATGATGGGTAAGGGAACTACAATTTATGTATGTATGTTATCATATATGCCATGCCATGTCATGTTATTACATGTTTATCTATTATGCATGATTTTTTCTGTCATGAATATTTATCTGTTAGATAATCTATTCTGTCATGTATTGCTATATATTATAAGTATGCCATATGTTACATGTATGTTATGTCATGTAATATTCACTATTACATGTATGTCATGTTAACTAAAGAAGTCATATCAAGTTTATGTTAAGTCAAGTTTCATATCACGTTCATGCTAAGTTATTCATGTCAATCACGACCCTAAGTGCTAGGATGGGGTAATATCCTAGTGGAACTCATTTGTTCACACTGGAGTGTCTAAATAGGTGTGAAATTCTTTGAGTTAACGAAGTACAGTCAATAGGTTACGAATGGGGCCTAACTAGCTGGTCACCGGAGCACGCCAAGCACTAACGCTGATGGAGCCATATTTTATTTTACGTGTGTTCATAGCAAGTGTGACACAAACAATTCATGGGGCCATAACAATTATGAAGCATACACTACGTGAGACACAATAATTGTAACACGTAGAATACGTGGGGCCACAACAACTGTGGGGTACGGATTAATGCACTCACAGCTAGTGTAGATACTTGTGTTGTGATGTAATAATCAGCAGGGACACACGGCTCAACAGGACCCATGTAGCACCCATATGGTCACATTATTAATTAAGTCTATTGAACAAGATTCTAAGTTCATGTCAAGAAGTTAAGAATAAGCAATCATGGTTAACCCCATGAGATAAGAATAAGCAATCATGGTAATCCCATGAGATAAGAATAAGCAATCATGGTGAACCCGTGAGATAAGAATAAGCAATCATGGTGAACCCATGAGATAAGAATAAGCAATCATGGTAACCCTATGAGATAAGAATACACCATCATGGTAATCCCATGAGATAAGAATAAACAATCATGGTGAAGTCATGAGATAAGAATAAGCAATCATGGTAACCCCATGAGATAAGAATACACCATCATGGTAACCCAATGAGATAATAATAAGCAATCATGGTGACCCCATGAGATAAGAATAAGCAATCATGGTAACTCCGTGAGATAAGAATAAGTTTCAAATCAAGTTCATATTATGTTATGTTTATGTACATGTTATGTTCATGTTCACGTTAAGTTTCAAGTTTATGTTGATATCATGTTATGTTCAAGCTCACGTTCATGTTATGTTATGCTCATGTTTATGTTATGTTATGTCTCAAGTTCACGTTTATATCATGTTATGCTCAAGTTTATGTTAAGTTCAAGTTCACGTTATGTTATGTTATGTTATGTTATGTTATGTTATGTTCACATATATGTTATGTTCATGTTCACGTTAAGTTTCAAGTTTATGTTCATATCATGTTATGTTCACGTTTATGTTATGTTTAAGCTCACGTTCATGTTATGTTATTATGTTCATGTTCATGTTCACGTTATATCTCAAGTTCACGTTTATGTCATGTTATGCTCAAGTTTATGTTAAGCTCAAGTTCATGTTTATGTTATGTATGTTCACGTTCATGCTATGATTCAAGTCTATGTTATGTTTCAAGTTCACGTTCATGTTATGTTACTAGCCCATGCTATATTTTAAGTTCAAGTTCATGTCATGTTAAGTCAAGTTTAGTTCACGTTTCAGTTCAGGTTATGTCAGTTATGCTATGCTATATGTCAAGTTATGTTATGCTTACTTACGACTTTAATTATGTATTTATGCTTTTACTGCCATGCATGCATCATTAACCTGTGTGGGAGTTTTCTATTAACTTATTGAGATTTGTAATCAAATCTCATCGTGGTAGCCCCAACTACCATTCCCCCTTATTGGTAGGCGATGTGTCAGGATTAGAGCAGGGAGCAGACATTAGTAGATTGAAGGAGGTTGACTAGATGCCGCAGACACAACGTGGAGCTTACAGCTTCTAAAGTTAGTTTTTGGATAGTATTCTGGCCTTGTTAGTCGAGTTTCACGAGTTACTCGACGAATTTCCTCAATAGTGTATTTTGGTAATGTAAATATGGAGTCTGACCTCCCATGTTTTTGAGATTACAGTCTTCTGAGACTCATACTGAAATCGTGGATGTTTATTTTTTAAGTATGCTTGGATTACAACTTAACTATTTGGGATATTATAAGTTTGGTGCATAGTATTGCTCAAAAAAAAAATCCGCTGCGAATATTGCATAATGCTATATGCATGTTAGGAATATTGCATCTTATATGTCATGAACGAGGGTAGGTAACCTTGTGTTGTATGTCCTGATACTTCAAATATCCGTTTGATTCCAAGCAGAATCTGGGGGCGTCACAGTCCAAATGCATAAAAGAGATATTTATTTGGTGTTTTAACAATTTCTTAGCATGAGGAGTTTATGCTTTTTGTGAAATTTATATTTTGGGGTCTTAGTATGAACTTTTAAAATATAGGATATAATTTTTAGATGTTGCATAAATCAGATTGAGTATGTGGTTTGAAGTTTGAAAGAATTGCAACAAAAATCAAGAATTTTTGCCGCAAGTTTGTTTCGGCCATTATTTGGTTTATATGGCTGGGTATTGTTTTAAATTTTTCTGATGTTATATTTGTTTTAGGACAAAAGTTAAATTAGGAAAGTAAATTTTGGTAGAATTTGGAGTTTGTATGTGAAATCCTTAATTTAGGGGCAAAATGATCATTTACTCAAATACAAAGGTGTAAAATGGTAATTTTTCCATAAGTTATTAAGTTTTATATTTTTAAGTATTTGTTGGGATATTCTAACACTTAGAATTATCTCATTTCAGTCCACACTCATTTATGTACATTATGCTACAGTCATAGTAAGTTGGTCTCTAATTTATTTTCAGGATACTTGTGTATGTATGGTGGTAAGAAACTATTATATGTTTGTTATGCTTATATACATGTTATGTCATGTCTGTCATGTCATATTTAACTATTACACATCATGTATGCTATATCATTTGTCATTTTATTAACATCATGTGATATCGCATGTATATAGTATGCCATGAAAAACAGTATTTTCAAGTTGATAGTTTTTTATATTTATCACAACCCCAAGTGCTAGGATGGGGTATTATCTTAGTGGAATTCAATTGTTCAAGTTGGATTGTTTTATCTAGTGTGAAATTCCATAGGTTGACATAGTACCGTTAATAGGTTTTGAATACTTAAGTAACTGGCTACTGGAGCGAAGTTAGACACTAACACTGGTGGTGCCAACTACACTTCAATTACATGTTATACGTACTCATAGCAGGTACAAATACCTATTATGGGACGCGTACATTACATACTCACAGAAAGTACAAATACTTGTGGTGTGATGCGTATGTTAACGTATGCACATAGCTCAAGGGGACTCATGTAGCATCCACACGTCATGTTTAATTAACCAATTTATTTACGGAACAAGATTCCAAGTTCACGTTTAGTTTCAATTCACATCATGTTTAATTCATGTTCAAGCTTAGTTCAAGTCAGTTACAATTATGTTGGTTCAGTCCATGTCAGTTTCCAAGTTATGTTAGCACATGTCAAACTATTTGCTATGTCATGTCATACTCATTCACATTCAGATCAACATTCATGTCTTTTTACTGTCATGAATGCATATGTAAACTGCTAGTTTAAGTTGGTTGTTAACTTGTTGAGATTATAATCAAATCTCACGTATTAGTCCCAACTACCATTCCCATCGATATGGTAGATTAAGTGTCAAGACCTGGAAAATCAGCAAAGGATTCCCTAGATGAGGTCAATTAGATCATGACACGACGATAAGGAGCTCATCACTTCAATTCTCCAATTCTTAGATAGGATTATGGATATCTTATCCAAGTTGTGCAAGCTACTCATCGAGCTAGCATAGTAGTTATGATAATTTATTAATGTACTTAAAAAGCACTGTCTCTAGTACTCATGTTGTTATAGACCTTTTGGACAAGCACTATAAATATTGGGCGTCTATTATTATATGATTATGAAGTATGTTTATGTTACTTTGAGATATGTCATATCTGGTATATAGTATTACTCAAGAAAAAAAAAATTATGCTAGGAATATTGCATATTGCTAGATGCATGCTAAGTGCATTGCATCTTTATCTGTTATGAATGGGGATAGCTAACCTTGTGTGACACCCCCAGCCCCCGTTTGGGATTAGATGGTGATTGAAGCATTGAGACATATAGCACAAGGCTACATACTCATCGTACATGACATTTAAGATGCAATGCACCTATTAATATAGCAGTATGTAGCGTATCGCAGCGGAAATTCTACTTAGGTTGTTGCACCTAAACTTTGACTCAAACTAGTGAACCAAAATTTAGTGCAGTTTTACCTACAAGTATACAGGTGTTGTAGTACCTAACATGATCGAATCCACAGAGATTGACTTATGTGATAAAGAAAATAACCCAAACAATGAAAATAAATTACTAAAATGAACGTGCAATCGAATAGAAAAGAAAATTACTAAGATGGAGATTTTTAAAGTAGTAGAATAAAACTAAAATAATAAAGTAAATCGATATGAAGAATGACTAAGGTTTCGAGGATCCGTCTAATAATTTAGAATATTGTTTCCGATCGATTCACTTCAATTAAACTAGAATAATGATTCCATTTAATTGGAAGATTTAGCATTTAAGATCAAGAAAATTTATCACTAAAGATTAAGTATAAACAATTGATGGTTAAAACATTTACAAATCTATTTGAAAATCACAAGGATTCTTCAAGCATCCAATGTATCTGGAAATCACAATGGATCAGAATAAATATATAGATAATCAAAATTTTGAATAATAAAACCATTTAATTGATCAAACTCACAATAAAAACACTATTGTTGATTGGAAATAATATCTAACTCATTAGACTTCAACTGTAACCTTAATACAAAAGATTTAGCCAACCATATTCATCACAAGAGTCATGGAAATCAAATAAATATTCTCCATCAGTAAACTAAAATAAAACACAAAATAATACTGATGAATAATCTTAACAAAAGAGCAAAGGTGAGAGAAAATAGAGCCTCCAAAGAAAAACTCCCAGCATCCAGCTTCTCGTCTCTGTTTTGTGTCTTTTTCTGTCCTCCAAACGAAAGTGAAAACCTCCCCTTTTTACCTCCTTCCAGTAGCTACATGTAAGTCGATAAAGAAGCTCTCTATTTTTCTTTTCTCACCCCCCCAAGTCCCTGTCTTTTTCTCCATTTTGTCAAAATTCCTATCTTTTTTCACATCTTTCTGCCTACAACTCACTGATTTTCCTCCTGCTGTTATGTCAATCCAGGACCAATACTTGCATGCGGCAAAAAGAAACCAATTACTTTCTCATGTTCGTCCAAAGCAAAGAAAGACTTGAAAACCTGTCACAGCAGGATTGATGGGGCTGTATGCTGTCCACAAAGAGAGCTTGTTGTCTACAAGGTTTGAGAGAATTGGTCAATAGTTTTTGCAATTGCTCATTACCCATTTTCGGCCCCGATCCGTTGCCGGAGCAGCTCCCACGAGCTCAACTTCGATTTGCCCTTTTTCCGCTTCCACCGCCACCCACGACCAAAACTTACTTCCATTAGCTTCATAAACATCTCTAGGCCATTCCCTATCAATTTCAAGTCTTGGTTTGTCCCTGTTCAAAAGTGGGTATTTTACGACCCACGGCTACAGTGTATTTTACACTGTTACGTTGCTTTTTCTCTGCCGTTTAAAGGATATGTTTTGGGCCACTTTTGAACAGGGACAAACCAACACTCTTACTTATAGTGTTGTAAGTATTTTCCAAACTCTATTTTAGATTTAAATACATTATTGCTTTGTCAATAAATTCATTGACTGGTTGGTTAATTTTGGACTGAGTCCGAGGAGTCGGGGGTCGGATGGATTTGGCGACGAAATGTTTGGTTATTGTTGATATTGTTGTTTGTTGGATGAATTGTGTCTTGAGGTGTGCATTGCATGTATGTACATGTGTTGGAACTTGAAAATTGGGCTTTCAAGCGAGATATGTTTTTGGTATATGTGAACGATTGGATTGACTGGTTTGAGTTAGAGGCACGTGTAGGGATGGTGGTAAGCAGAAACAGTGGTAGAATTCTGCCTATGGTTCCCGCCTACGGTGCACACGGCGTAGGGATGGTGGTAAGCAGGGACGGTGGTAGAATCCCGCCTGTGATTCCAGCCTACAGTGCACACGTAGGGACGATGGTGAGCAGGGATGGTGGTAGAGTCCTGCTTGTGATTCCTGCCTACAGTGCTCTGATGGTTTGGTTTTTGGACCATTATTTGGGATAATGGCAAGGTTTTGTTTAAAGGATATGTTTTGGGCCAAATGAGATTTTTTGGCGTGCGTGGGAAAAATGTGGTTTTATGGGATATGTGCATTTGCATTCTTTCATGCATATTGTTTGAGTTTTAATATGTTTTTATCTTGTGGCATTTGGATCTTTACTTACCTGCAGCACCATTTTGGTACCGTAGATTTTGATGTAGAGGTCGAGGAGGGGGAGGAGGCGGCTCCGCCAGAGTATTGATTTGGAGTTTTATGCCTTGTAGTTTGGTTTTGGAATGATACTTGAGGCTTGTAATATTTTATTATGTATGTTTTAATCGGGTTTGTATTAAACAAAAATAATGGCACTTAGTTATAAGACTTTTATTATCCGCTGCGTGTTTTTATTTGCACACTTGTTGCATGTAAACACACTTGACACTTGGCGATAGGGTGGTGACCCGTATTGTCATCATCCTGACGTCTCGATTCCTACGTGTCCGTACGTGCGATTTGGGGGCGTCACATTCGAGCTCAAGGCCTTTTTCTTGACTTTAACATATAATTGGATACCTTATGACTCCCTTATGTACTGTGTGTTCTTTGCTAGTTACCTTATTAACTGTTGGCCCACTTTGACCAAGGTGACTACATCTTACTCTTAATTATACTTAGTAGGTAGTTCACCTTTTCGCCTTTATCGTGTGGCATCTACTAGCTTTAGGCACAACTTTACTCTGGTATCCTTTTCTTTTAGGAACCATTGGAGGCCCATTGACTGTACTTCCTTGACCCAGGGGTTTCCACTCCATTTTAATCACTCCAGAGTGGACAGAGGAGTTCCACTAGAGCATTCCCCCCATCCTAGTATTCAGGGTTGTGACAAAACTTTAAACGACTCTTTCTTTTTTTGAAATAATTTCACAAACCCAATGCATGTGCATGGACTATGAAACTTTGTACTTTTATGATACATATGCTAATGCAAGACGAGACTCAAAATAACCATATATCATAAAATCATGCATAACCATATACATTCCATGTTACAGCTTGAAAAAATTAAAACATAAGACCATGCTCTTAGTTAATAATGATAAGGCATTCAAACAACAAACAAGAAACAAAGCATTCATAACTTCACTTGTACTATGCAAGGCCAAAGCTTGCATGCATGAATATTCGTTGTATGCCTTTAGATATTCAAACACACAATGATAACAAATCATCCATTGCCATGGCCGAAACATAACAATATAGAAATACACATTACACCGACTTTACATGAACTTAGAATCTTCTAATGTGTTGGTGAAACATTATCAATGGACATACATGTGTAGCCGAAATCATGCAAGTGAACATACATATGGAAAGGCAAGTATTTCGTGGGCTTGAACTTCTAAAAGATTCAGTTATGCAATAAGTATCCATGAAAATGTTAATTCAGTTATGCAATAAGTATCCATGAACATGCTAAGAACATGCAAGTCCGAACCCTAGATGTGGGATCTCATCTTGTTGCCATGATATAAACCAAACAACAATAGACCATTTCAACAATATGGTGAGCAAACATGCAAGAAACCAATTATATAGTATGGTAGAATATCATCACCTCAAATACAATCATACAAACAAACAAACAAACGAGTTCACATAATATATACATAGGATATCCGAGTGTATGTTAGAAATTTACTTACAAAAATCCAGCGTCCAAGTAAAATAAGAAAATCTGAAAAAATATAATAACAAGTTCATCAGAATCCATTATTTCTAACCCTAAGCCGTGCATGAGTGAGTGAGTGATTGCCTTAGGTTTTTCTTCAAAACAAGAGAAACCCTAATCTTTCCAAAAAAGATTATGCTTGGGTTGTGGCCTCCCTTTCCTACCCAAAACATTCATCCTCACAAATCAACCAAAGGATAGTTTGGATTTTCACTCATGAAAGAAAACCCTAAGTAGTTCGAATATGGTGAGTGTGTGCTCATGTGGAAAATCAGGTCAAAACTGAAAGTATTCTGCTTCCCACGGTCACGTGTGTGTGTACACTTGTTCATAAAGAACACGTGGGAAAAAAGCCGAAACACTTCTTATCTCTTGGCCGTGTGTGAGAAACAAGAAAGATGCTTGATTCTTCCTTACCTCATGGTTTTCTTTGAAGAAAGATGATCCTAGTATTTGCAAACACCTAGAACAAAACCTTGAGTGGATAGGAGATGGCGTGAATGGTGTTTGGGTGAGGAGAAAATGGTAGAGAATAGAGAGAAAGTGTGTGACTGAATTTCTCTATGCTTGTCTTCAAAAGTCCCAAAAAGGCTCTTGGTCTTTTGGTCCCATCCTTTTATTGGCGTGTTCTCCCCCTCTAGACACCGAAACTTGGTGCATGGATGACGAATGACATCCTCATTGTGTGCCTCTTCCCCTTCCGAATCATGAGATTGTGTTGGGAACTAGAACAAAACCCTAAGTAGCATGTAAGACCTCCCAAACCAAACCCTAATGTTAACAACGTGTTTTGTACCCCTTTGGGTTGGGTCCTCAGCGGTCTAGGACTTTTGTTTTAGGGGCCTGCAACAATGAAGAAGGGATTGGGAAAGGCGGCCTTGGGGTGTTCCGGGGAACCTTCAATGCCTAAGTTAGCTTGGATTTACTAAGTAGTGGGGAATTAAGGAGACAATGAGCTTTAATGTATTCTTAGCCAGAGGATTCGATCCCCTTACCTGGTAGTCGAAGGGACCTTTTATACTCAGCTCAGAGAGTCACGTGGCCATGCCCTGTGACCTGGGAGAAAGGGAAGTCCTCCCATAACTCCTTCTGCCATGTTGTCTTTAATGTGGTGTGGTTATCTGGTGAACCCATTTAATGTAGCGTGGTCTTCTAGTATCATTGGGTAGTCCAGTCTCTTCCCCTTGGTGTGCTTCCTTTTTCTTCCTCCAACTTGGTTTCCCACGCTTCTTCTGCAACTTCCCATCTCAATGTGAGAGATCATGCTCGACTTACGCAGGTCATAGGTCGATTATGAACCACTAAGTGATCCCCCATGGACTTGGGTCAGGTCACTTTTGGCTACCTGTGATATGGGGGACATGCTTGATGTTGGGCCTACGCTGGGCTCCATGGACTTTGAGGCCCCTGACAAAAAGCTCCTCAATAGTTACCCCGTTAATTCTCATCAAGTTAACCAATGAGAATTTCCTTTGCTCCCCTGCTTAGTGCTACCAATTATTCCTTTTGCCATTGAACGAAAACATTAGGGGTTTGATGATTCCATGTGCCTAACTCTAATTCTTTTATTGCTTTTCCCAAGGGTGTAATCTCAACATTTCGCAAGCTGTCGTTCCATCTTTTTCTCAATGCTGACTGTAAGACGTTCCCTCTTTTTTGCAAATGTGTTGCCATGCAAGGCCTATAAATCCTTCTTCTTTCGCACTCATAATACATTGAGAACTGGTAGCTTCTACAATACTCTCTTTGCCTCTCTTCTCTTTACTCCTCTTTACTTTCAACCCTTCATGCTTCTCCCACTACGGTTTGACTCTTATTGCCTAGATCGCCACCCAGAAATCTACTAACCCAGTGAGTTTCGACAGCCACCCCAAGGTTGCTTCATTGGACCTGGGCTATGAGGTCGTTCCTAGCATTCAAAGGCCACTTCTGACTTTTTTGTTGTTGTTGGGATTGACTTACTATTGCCCAGATGACTAACATAAGAGGGGGGTGAATTGAGTTGTATTTAAAAATTAACAATTATAAATCAAATACACAATATAAAATATAAACAAAATACAAAGCAGTAATAAATATAAAGAGTATTTTATATTAAGAGTGAAGCAAATTCAGTACATTAATGAGATTCGGCCCCACTGCCTATGTCCTCACCTCAAGCTACCCCTAGAGGATCCCCAAATTTACTATTCAACCTTCTTCAGGTGGAAATCGAAACCTTACACCTTTGAACAACACCGCTACAAAGGATTCGTGTAGAACATCCTCTACACTTACAATCATCTACACGCAGTGATTCAACTATTCCCTGTATAGAACACTTTCTACACGCATAAGGGTTATACATACCCTTTTACTGATACAAGAGCTGATAGTGGATAGGTTATCAGATAAAACTCCTCAATGAGTGAAATAAGAAGAGAGAATGAACAAGGATTAAGGCTCAATGCTTAGAGAAGAGAGAATGAAAGCTTTAAATGAATGTTGTATGCTCTTGGTGTTGTAAATGTGAAGCTCTCAAATTATCTATTTATAGACATATGAGACTTTATATTCAAATTTAAAAAGATTCACATGTCAAAGACAACATTATTCACTTTTTCAAAAAATTCAAATAAAAGTTTTTTCTTTTTCATTTGTCAAAGACAACATCATTCACTTTTCAAAAATTTCAAACCTAATCTTTTTAGTTTTCGCATGTGACAAAATGAGTACTATTTACTTTTAAAAAATTTCAAACAAAATCATCTACCTTTTGCATAAGTCAAAAAGAGCATCAATCACTTTTGAAAATATTCAAATAAAGCATGCAAATGTGAAAGATGACAATCAATCATCTTTAATATTTTCAAAATTTTCAAATAAAATCATCTACTTCTTGCATAAGTCAAAAAGAGCATCAATCACTTTTGAAAATATTCAAATAAAGCATGCACATCTGAAAGATGACAATCAATCATCTTTCAAAATTTTCAAATTTAATTTTCAAAATATTCATACACATATGGAAAATGTATTTTAATGGTTCATGATAAAATATTAATTTTGAGCCTTAATCCTAATTTCAAATTTTTAAGAGATTTACAACATTACTTTGAGTTTTAATGTAAACTTTTTCCATTCTTGCTCATGTTTGGTTCCTTGATGTGTTGACTTCACAACTTGAGCTTGAGACTCCTTTATTCTTTGAATTCATTTGTTATCATCAAAATCCATGTGCAGATATATAATTACATGAAACTTGAAACCTTGGGTTCAACACTTACCATATCCCAAATTTGGTGGTTAAGAAGTTCTGGGGCCACGCGAAGGGGTCGTGAGTGCCGATGGCTTGGCGACGTCGGTCGCCCTAATCCCTAGCATGTTTTTTTGAGACTGCATTTCCCCCACCTGGTTTGCGAAATCCTATAGCGCCTGGGACTGCCTCTTGCTCAACTTTATCCAAACGCCTGACGAATTATGATCTATTGTTGTATTTTGTGGCAACGGGTGTTGTCGAAGTCTGACTCGGAGCATTCTAAACTCACTTAGCGTGAATTTCTCCTGACCCACATTGTAAAGAGGGATGCAGGGGAAATCTGCAGTTTCAAGGGAATGCCTACCTTGGTTGTACAAGAGTCGAGATACCGCAAGGTGTTAGACGACCTACAAGTTCTTCTTCCTGTCCAGCTGTGGATGAGAGTTTCCTATGAGCCAAATTGGCTAGGCTAAGTTTCCAATCATGGCTTCCTGGGGTGTCGTGTCGAGCAACAAGGTTGTGCATCCAACCGCCACCCCAGGCTAGCAGCACTGTATCACAACCATTCGGGACTGGGCAACCAAAAACCCTCTCCTTGTACACTCGGAGGTTCTCCTTGGGGTGGATAGCCTTGATGCTTTTCTTCCTATGATAGCTCACGCCGTTCCTTCCAGATAGGGTATTGTCATTCGTCCAGCACTGGATTCTTCAAGGAAACGAATCTCAGATCCTCCTCCTGAAGGCAGAGTCTATTTGGAGCCCAATGAGGATGACTTGTTGCACTCAAAGGCCTTGGCTCTGAGGGTAGTCAATGTTGGATGCCCTGGGTCTGGAAGACCCTTTGTCCCTTCTTCTTCTGCGATGCCAACCTGATGCTGTGGAGATGGGGAGTCCTCGAATCCAGGCACATTCACTGCGCCATTTCCTTTCATGGCCCAAGTCTTTAAGCCTAGCCCAAGGGTCCCCGGAACCACTACAGGGGCACGGGATGTCTCTCGGAGGGTGAACGTGGTCAGGATGCACTTCTGGGGTGCTTTTTTGGATAGGGCACCTTGCCAAACTCGGGTGGTGACACAACCCCCAGAACTATATGTAGAGATGCCTCCTTTCTCTATGTCCACTGTTCGATGCTTGGTCAAGGCCTTTGAGTTCGAGGAAGTCTCTGGCCATCTTAGGGTGGACTTGGGACCTGTTGATGAGTGCACGTCTGTTCGTAGGTCTCCCAGTACTGACATTGTTGTTGGTGGTGTTCCGTCTATTGCCACTGTTGTTGGGCTGGTGCTAGTCACAGACACCGGTGTAACTGAGAGCAGTCAGTTGGTGGCCAGGCATGGTGTTCCTACCCCACCGAGTGCTGGAGGGGCCATGGTAGTCGAACCTTCCACTTTGACCTTGCCGAGCCTAAGAACGGCGGTGAGGACTAGCTACCCTTTGTCGTGCTTCCCGTCTTGCTGGTAGATGAGAGTGCTTTTGCTTCTTCTAGCCTAGAGCCCTATGAGGAAGTTTGGATGAGCCCACGATAAGGGAATTGCATCCTCCAGAGATAGCAAATAAAGCCACTCCGATTTCCCTTAGGCTAGAGGGTGAGGCTTGGCAGGAGGAGGCTCTGGATCGAGAGGTTGATCTGCTACTAAAATTCCTCATTGAGGTCCTTTCTCTTACTTTATACTCTATGCTTTGTGTTCTTTCTTTTGGTTCCAGTCTGCTCTCTTTCTTTTCTAACTTCTAGATCTGCAGGGAGTTAGGAGGTCGGTCAAGCATATAGTGAGTGGCCGGGAGGCTGTAGAGAGAGAGAACATGGGTCTCTGGTCCCTAGTGGAGTGGGAGAGGGAGAAGAGGAGCTGCTTGGAGGTGGAGTTGCTATGGCTAGGGAGTGGGCCGTAAAAGCACAAGAGTCACTGAGTAAGCTTTATGAGTCACAAGATTTGCCTCAGGCAGAGAGTGAAGAGTTAAGGGGCCTTCGGGATTTCGACACCCAATGACTCAAAATGCTAAAGGAGGAGCACTCAGCCTTGTCGACCAGGATTCATGAGGAGGAGGCCTTGGTTGACTTGGGGGCAGCCCCAAGAGGATTGCCTACCAGGACGTGGTCATCCGGGATCGACAGAGTGACTTTTCACAGTTGTAAGAGAGGTCGACACTCAGTTGAGCCAGCAGCTGGGTAAGACCCTTTTCGTCCGTGATAAAGCCTAGTCCCACATGTACTTGGAGGGCCTAGAGAGGATTCATGATTATATTATCCTCAATCCCTAAAAGGATTCTGGGGCGTTAGAGGCATACTTGCGAGTAGTTGAATTCAGAGACCTTGAGCTTAACATGGTTGCCCTCAACCATGCTGGCAAGATACGGTGGGAGCTGATCCTTGCTGCCTTCCACCTGGAGGATGATGATCCCCCTGACCTCCCTTCAGGGGATGATGTCGGGGCTGACTTAGGGAAGGTAGCTTGGAGGAGGTCGGGGTTTACCCCGTTGAGCCTGGACAGGGACTGGGCTCTGTCGAGATCGGCCCGTCTTACTCTAGGTAAGGTCATAAAGCTTCCCAACATTGACCTCACTTGGCGCTGTTGTCTTTTTCTTTCCTTTCTGTAGCTTTTTACTTTGGGTTTGTGCCTGTAAGGATTATGGATGCCATGTGTCCCTTTACTCTCGTATGCCTTCTTGATTTAATAAAATATTTTCTTTATGCCCTGATTGCCCCCCCAATATTTGTGCTTCTTTTTTCATACTATTTACTCATTTGTTCGTCTGTCTGCCATAGACCTTTCTTTTTCTGACTTGATGCCTTGTGTTCTTGCCCCTTTGGTTCCATGTTGTATGCTGTCTTTTAGTCTTCCCATGAGAACATTTTGGTGGCCGATGTGCCATTTGTGAATCTGCGATGATCTTGAGTAGTTGGCCATTTAATGTATGCCCATTGGTCTCTTCGTGTTTATGGCATTGGATAACACTTGACGTTTGTCATGGGATTCGTGTGAGGAACTTTGCGAGATTCGAGCTAGATTTGATGAGGCCCTCGGATCACAAGTTCCTTGAACTTTGAAAAGTGAACTGTTGTTCCCTACCCACAAATAGTTTCTTAGCCCTTGTCATTTTTCATCACATCTCTCTGTCTTCCTTTTGTGCTATTGTTGGCCGTTTCTGGTTTTGATGGATCTTCTAGCCTTAGGCCAACCTTTTGGTATGGCATCTTGCAGTGGGCTTTTGTGGAGACATGTGCTTGGCAGTTTCTCAGGGCTTTCAGGGAATGTCTTGATGAAAGCTATGACATTTTTTATCACTAGAAGATGCCTCGAAAAGAAGGCATGCTCTCAATCCAGCGGCTAGCCCATTGATGGGTTTTTCCATCTCAGAATTCCCTGTGTAGTTCATATTCTAGCCTTAAATCTCAATTCACCCCTATCTGAGGTGGAGCTGAGCTTCTCCCCCAGGCCCGATTATAGAAGGATATTTCTGACGTCCTAAGCCTACCTCAGCTTAAACACTTCCTCGCTAGCTAGGGAAGGAGAAAGAGGGGGCACTTGCACCGACCACATTGGGAGGGGGGAGCTTTATGGAGACCACGGAGGGTTTTACATTTAACTTGAGCTTTTCGTTGTCTTGCCTTCTTCGGTGGAGTCCATGAAGGGGTGGCCTCTATTTGCCACTTCCATATAGGCCCCAGCCTATGCAGAAGTGGTTTTGACTGAGTCTGGTTTTCCCCTTGAATTGTCCTCAATGATTGTGTGGTTCAGGAGCTTGAGTTGATCGAGGCTGCTTCTAGCTTCTTACCTATCAAGCTCGTCTTCGAGGCCATTCCTGTCTTGTGGCCCCAATATACTTTTGTGATGGTGCCTCTCTAACGATCCTATCGATGCCACCTTTTTTGTCGATGCTACTGCATGGTACCCTGTCGAGCCTAGTGTAGCTAGCATTTACTTTGACTTTCTCTTTGCATGGTTTCTCATAGATGTGTTGTAATCTTTCCGTTATAATCATTTTGACAGTTGATTAATAAAACATTATTCCTTTTATACTCTCAAACTTTATCTTTTTCCATATTGCTTGCTTGTGCTTTGCGCATGCCCCTCTCGGGCGGTATTATGTTGCTTGCTTGATGAAACTTGACATTTTTCTTTCAATCTTGATAAATTAATAACCTTTCGGGTGGCACCCCACCAAGTGTAATGGCTTCTTCATCCACTTATCTTCATGAGGACTAAATACTTGTCTAAGTTCCTTTGCGTGATGTCTTGTTCACTTTCAACTCCTACTGAGGCCCTGTGTTGCGCATGCAAGGCCTTTGCCAAAGTTTCATGGTATGTAGAACTAGGCTGACTTAGCTAATCCTCAGCATTACTTTATACAGTTAAAATATAACAACATAGGCTTTTAGTTATGCATTCATCATTCCGTACATATCATACATAGACATTCATTTCATTTTAAAACATTGCGAGATGGGATTTTTCTTTAAAAAGGGTCTTCTTCCGTAAAGCAGTTCCTCTCGCCTCATTGCCTTCATTTCTTAAAGAGTCTTAGCATACATACATTCTTTCTTAATATGCATATATTCTTTCTTATCACTTTCATTGGTCGTTGCACACTGTTACACCCTATGTGTGAGGGTTAGCGGTCTTTTGGACCTTGATTATGCTTGTGGCCACAGGTTAGGAATCCATTTTATCAGGGTGCAGCATTGGTTGCACTACCAGTATTACTTACCCGGCATTGCAATCTTCCAGGTCCAATCCTTTGGTACCTTTATCCATTCATTCAAATGGCCGTTATATATTTTCATACATTAAAGCATTCAGTCCTCTCATTCACTCAGTCCTTTTTAGTTCTGTTAGTCCTTCAGTCCATTCATTCATAAAAGTTATTTAAAAGCATGAGATTAAACATCATCTTTCATGGCATCATTTAAAACATTAATTCGTGCATCCTTTAAATCATCAATTCATTGGGACATTTAAAACTCTTTCTTCGCGTCGTTTAAAGCATAAGGCCTAAGCCTCACATTTCCTTTCGTGAAAATACATACAATACTTACCACATAAATCATCGATTCACATGCATACACTTACATACTTGGGGTGCTTAAAAATGGGCTACCAAGGAGGGCCTTTACATACTTATGCTTGAAAACTTATACTTAGCGTTCTTTCGTAAATATGTTTCATGTCGTTTCGTGAAGCACCGTAAAGGAAAATCATTTCATTTTCATTTTCATTTATTTAGAAAACTCTAGAAGAGTATGAACATAATACTTACCTAGACTTCATGCCATACTCATTTCATGCAGTCCATTCATGTGCATGTCAGATGGCAACCTACATGCATACAGATAACCTTAGCGTCATTATTTATCTAATGCATAATCAACTATACTAGAAATATAACTACGCTTCACTCGGAACACTCTCCATCCATCCATGTGTTCTTATGTGCCATTTACTATGCTAAAACCTTTGGGGTCCATTGACAATCACTACCTTCGTCTTCTATGTATCCCTTACCATGTTACCTCTTTCTAGGACCCACTTAGATCACCTTTTTCAAATCCAACATTCTACTTCGAGGTCTTATCCTTTAAAGTGAACCTTCATGATTTGCCTTAGGGTTAAGATACTAAGATCTTCATCTTACTCTCCTATTAACCACATTCCAATGCATGATTCAGATAAACTAAGTCCTTCATGTATCATAGCCCATATTCAATCCTCATACCCATCCATACATGCCACATGATTTTAAGCCAACTCTAAAGCTTAAACATTGTGTAACTACGCTTAGGACAAATTCCCAATTATATATGATGAATCCGTCCAGTACACGTGTCTCACTAGATGCACATGTACATTTTCCTTTATTATCTAAGATCAACTTATAGTCCGTTGAACACCCGCTTGTATAAACAATTCAAACGAAAAGAAAATCAATTCAATAAAAAATACGCAAAGGAAAAGAAAAATGATGTTCGAAAATCAAATTAATGAGAAAGAAAACTTCTAGGAAAATGATTTCACCTAATCCCTCACTATGTTTTACTCATCTAACTAATTGAATTTAATTCTCTGTATTTGTTAACAAATCTCTAATTCATCCAAAAGCCTCTTTCGATAATCAATTGGAAATTATTCTTGTTCATCATTTTACACAAGAAATATGCAAATTAATAAAGCTAGAAAGCAATAAGACCAAGATTTTAATACTACATAGGTTCATACAAGTCTTTCAATCTCTATATTTACCTATACTGAAATATCCAAGATCTATCCTATAATTTCCTCTTTCAATAGCAAATCACAAGATTAAAATCATCTAATTAATGGCTAGTTAATTAGAAGCAATAAGCTAAGAAAAAATTAGGCAAACATGAAAGAGAATTACTTCAAATTAGCATAGAAAATCAAGCATAGTTCGATAGATTGCATCGTTTTCCTAGAAGAAAGAAAATTTAGTTCATGCTAAAAATTAAATTCAACATAATTTTTCTGAGAATAATGGAAGGAAAATGAATACTGAAAAATGCTTCTCACAGTCCCAGCAACGTCTTCAAAAGAAAAAATCCCACTCCAAAATGACGTTCGTTCCAGAAAAACAAAAGTCAAAAAACCTGCTGTGCTCACTCAAAATGGAAGGAATTGCTCCATTACTTTTGGCTCTGCAAGCCGCACCACATATAAAAAAAAAATCAAATAAAAATTTGCTGCGTTTCATCTTGATCCCGCATGCGTGCGTCTCTCCAAGTCAAGCCCTTGCGTCTAGCTACATCCAAATCCAAATGGCCACACATCCCATAAAACATCCTCTCCACTCCTAAGTACATTTGTGCCAGCCAAAAGAAATCCAAACTAACTGCTACGTTTTACACCAAGTGACCAAGTCAAACCATCATAACTTTTGCCAAGTAATTTATTCTCATGTCACATCGTACATGGTAAGTTAAACCAATTGAGTAGGTTCAAATCACTTCCCTTTGCCAACGTCTCTTCCTTTTAAATTTGGAAATCTTCTTCTATCTTCAGCATCTTCAAAAATTTAACTTGATTTTTTATTCCCAAATAGCATTGGTGATCAACTTTTATATTCAAATAAATCTGAGAGTCGTTAGACTATCGATAGGCTTCTAAAATTTGGATCTTCATCTTCTTCAAATCTGAAATAAAATTTAAATAATAACAATGAAACCTAAAATCAACAAAAATAGATAAAATTGGACTAAGCTTTTAAGTTAAGATGATAAAATATACTAAATTATGCAAGTCATCAAACACCCCCAAATTTAAAACTTTGTTTGTCCTCAAACAAAAAGAAAATAAAATAAAATAGTACTAAGACAATATCAACTAGACCCCATAGAGAAGTATCATCACTCACCAAGCTATGATTTGAATTTAGATTTCTTCACTAGTATCTTACTCTTTTAACATCAAAGATAGCAGGAAAATCAATAAAAAAATTTAGCAATTTGTCAAGCAAGAGTTAAGCATTTACTTCAACCTAAAGCTAAGATCTTGAGTGTGTGTGTGATATAGTCAGTTTAACATCAAACCACCTGCAAACTCAGATAAAAGTAGGACAACTAAAATCAGAAGAATTCTCTTAAAACTTAACCCCATAAGTCTAATTTTCAGAAATCCTCTCCACTAATGTAGTCAACAACAAAATCAGAGATCAAAAGGTCTTTAATTAAGTTGTAATGATAATCAATAAAGCAATACCAACTACTCATTTAACAAAATTTGAAGTGATACACACTCCACTTATTGAGTTTTTTCTATTTTTTTTAGCTTCTTTTTTTCTTTTTTCTTTTTTTTTCAGCCACCTCAATTCTCGTAGGCTTTTTAAATTTTCAACGACTTCAGCATTTTTTTTTCACACTTTGATCAAACAGAGCAAACATAATGTGGATAATTTTATTTAAACTAACTTCCTCTTTAAATGTAAATTTCCACCAAAGTATTTTCTCAAATTGTAAAAGGTAAATTCATGGTTTTTCAGGCTTAGAGCGGGAATGTTTTATGCAGTTAAAAGAACAAATAAAGACTTATGTAAAATAAGGCTTAAGGGGGTTGACTATGGAAATACACCATGCAATAATGACATGATACTTAGGACAGCTGAGAAAGCTTTTTGGTTATGACAAAGAAATGTCTAGATTATTTCTCTAATATTGGTATCAGGTAGGATTTCCCTCAAGGATCCATCAACGGATTCTAGAGCAAAGCAAGATTGAACTTCCCTATTCCAATTAATTCAACTTCTTCACTTCATAAGCAAAATGGAATAAAAGAAAAACGACTATGTGCGCAATTATATTCAAGGTCAAAAATTTAAATCAAAGTACCCACAAAACTCCACCTGACATAAAAGAAATTTTTGAAAATTTTTCTCAAAACCATCCTCAATCACAAATTTCAGAGTCATAGAGAATTCAATCATACTCAAATACATGCTTGGTAAGAGAATGAAACAATCAGAAGACTTATAAAATCACAAGTAAAATAAAACAAATAACAAACAAGAAGACCAAATGACTATAGGAGTTTACACACCCAAACTGAAACTAAACAATGTCCTCATTATAATGCAAAAGTGAAAATGATTGAAGAAATGAAAGGAATTTCCCTGGTTTCATGGTGAACCAGCCGTAGTTTGTAATTTTCAGCTCTCTATTCATGCTAAATAAACCTGCATCAAAATCCAAATTATTAAAAAAAATAATAATAAAGATAATAAAAAATAAAAGAATAAAAGAAAGTTCTATGAGTTGCCTCCCATAAGTGCTTGTTTTAAAGTCTACAGCTAGACTTTTCAATCTTCATCAATTAGGATCTCCAAGAGAAATAAATGCATAGTTCCTCTCCACTTGTTCTTCATAGTAGTGTTTCAATTTCTGACCTTTAACTCTGAATATATTCTTTATCTTTTCCTTCATTCTATTGCTCCAAAAGAGGAAACTTTGTCAATTGTATAAGGACCTGTCCATCTTTATTTTAACTTACCTAGGAAGAGTTTGAGTCGTAAATTGAATAGTAAAACCTGCTGTCCTGGTGCAAACTCACACCTAAGAATCTGTTTGTCATGCCACTTCTTCGTCCATTCTTTCTAGATCTTTACATTTTCATAAGCATCATTCTGGAACTTATCCATCTCATTCAATTGAAAAAGTCGCTTTTTCCTTGCTGCCTTTAAATCAAAATTAAACTTTTTTATAGCCCAATAAGCTCTATGCTCCAACTACATAGGAAGATGACATGCCTTTCCAAACACTAATTGGTAAGGAGACATCCTGATAGGTGTTTTAAGGGCTGTACGGTATGCCCACAAAGCATCATCAAGCTTCTTTGCCCAATCCTTTATATTGGTATTGACTGTCTTCTCAAGGATGTTCTTGATTTCTCGATTTGAAATCTCAGCTTGGTCATTAGTTTGAGGATGGTAGGCAAGTGCTATCTTGTGCTTCACACCATATTTAGAAAGAAGATTATCAAACAACTTATTGCAAAAGTTGGTCCCTTCATCACTAATAATAGCTCGTGGAGTGCCAAATCTTGTGAATATATATATTCTTATGTAGAAATTTGAGCACTACCT